>NC_041387.1:519336231-519336852 GCF_002162155.2 Triticum dicoccoides
GGCACGAGGGCGGCGGGGGTGGAGTCCGGCGGGTGGATCTGGCGAGGGAGAGGGACGGGGATCTGGCGAGATGGAGAGGGAGGAGTTAGCTAGGGGGGGGGGGAACCTTACTAATGGCGCACCCCGCAGCGGTGCGCCATTAGTATGTTTTTTTAGATAGCAATGGCGCACCCGCGGTCAATGCGCCATTAGTAATCTTTTTTTATATAGCAATGGCGCACCAGCCAGAGGTGCGCCATTAGTAAACTTTTTTATATAGAAATGGCGCACCACCCAGGGGTGCGCCATAAGTAATATTTATTATTATTAGTTTTTGTTGCATCTAATAATTTTTTAGAGAATGAATATGAATATGAAATAGTAATAATTTTTAATAAAAACAGTAATAATTTTTTTTAAAATATCATCAAATTTGTTATTTAAAAATATTTATGAATATGAAAAAATATCATCAAATTTATTATTTGAAAATATCATCAAATTTGTTATTTGAAAATATGATCAAATTTGTTTTTTTGCAATTTTAGTTGCATTCATTTGTGACAGTGGAGCGGGTCGGGGAGGGTGCGGGGGGTCATCGGCAGCGGTGGAGCGAGGGAGGATGCGGTGGGTCGTCGATGG
>NC_041387.1:519337046-519341379 GCF_002162155.2 Triticum dicoccoides
GGTGGAGCAAGGGAGGGTGCGGTGGGTCATCGGCGGCGGTGGAGCGGGGGAGAGGGTGCGGGGGGTGCTCGGTGACGAGGGTGACCGGATCTGGCGAGGTGGGATAGCGATCGAGATGGAGGGGGATCGAGATCGAGTGTCCATGAAATTTAAAAACATTCATGAGTTCAAAAAGTGCCCATGAAATACAATCGATAAATGAAGGCTACAATTTAAATACAATCGATCTTAGCTAGCTATCTGTTCACAATCTTCTTGCCCTTATTTTTCGTAAATGGAGTTCTTCTCTTGAACGAACGTCCTTTAGGTAGGGTGGTCTTGCTTCTTCTTGTGGTGTATGCTGATACTTCATCGTCGTCGTCATGTTCCATCTTCGGGTCCCCGTACTTGTCGAAGTCTTGCTCATTGGAGACTCCATCCATTCCGATGATCTTCCTTTTACCTCTTCTCACGACAACATGACTGGGCTTTGGCGGGTCGATAATGAAGAAGCATTGGTCCACTTGGGAAGCCAGTACCCATGGCTCATTTTTCGCGGTGACGTTTGCGCCCGCGGTGTTGGATTTGGCTTCGGGTATAACCATGGTGGTGAAATACCGGTCTTCTTTTATGACGCTGTTGGCCCATCTGACACGGAATATCGGGACCTTCTCTCCAGCGTAGCTCAGCTCCTAGATCTCCTCGATCCTTCCGTAGTATCTGTCCTTGTCGTTACCGGTGTAGGATTCCATCATTACCCCGGAGTTCTGATAACCATCGCTCTTCATGTCCTTTCCCTCGGTGTAGAATGTGTAGCCGTTGATATCGTACGCCTCATACATCATCAGGTTGTGCTCGGCGCCCTGTGACAAGGCAAATATGAGTTGTTCTTCCGCGGAAGAATCCTCATGTAAAGGGTACGACAGAAGCTTCTGCTTGAACCAATGCATGAAACATGAGTTGTGCTCTTTGATTATATCTCCGTCCGTCCTCTGTTGGCCTCGGTCATTGTACATCTTCTCAATAAAGGTGTTGTGCTCTACCACCCAAGGATCGACCACATCTTAGTGTTCTAGCGCGACTAGGTTTGCTCTTTCAAAGTCGGCGAGTCGACCCTCGAAGTCGACATGCATTTCGCGGCAACCCTCACGGTGACCCCATCCAGCGAGCCTGCCGAGGTGCCTGTTGACGGGCAGACCAACGGGGTTCTCGATGCCTAGATAATTCATGCAGTAGGAGATGCACTCTTTGGTCAGAAAGCCCCTAGCTATGCTTCCCTCTGGGCGTGAAATGTTGCGAACGTATTCTTTGATGACACCATTCATCCTTTCGAACGGCATCATGCTGTGCAGGAACGTCGTCCCGAGTTGGATGATATCCTCCACGATATGGACCAGCAGATGCACCATAACGTCGAAGAATGCGGGCGGGAAGTACATCTCAAGCTCGCATAGTATCACCACGATCTCTTCCTGTAGCCTTGTGAGTTGCCTCATGCCAACCGACTTCCGAGAGATGACGTCGAAAAAGTTGCATAGGCCAAATAGTGTTTCAGGGACATGCGCATCCATGATCCCACGGATTGCAACTGGAAGTATCTGCGTCATCAGCACGTGACAGTCGTGAGACTTCATCCCGCTAAACTTCTTCGCTGGGTCTAGGTATCTGCGTATCTTCCCCGCATAACCGTAAGGAAGTTTTACTCCTACGAGGCACGTGAAAAACTGATCGATCTCCTCCTGACTTAGAGTGAAGCACGCGGGAGCGTACTCATTTCCGGTCTTCTTGGACTTTTTGCCTTTGCGATGACTTTCCGTGTCATGCTTCGCCTCATCATCATCATCATTAGCGTGAAGCTCCTCCCTGATGCCCATTGATTTCAAGTCTGCCCTTGCTTTCGGCCCATCTTTGGTCCTCTCTGGCATGTTGAGTAGGGTACCAAGCAGACTCTCGCACACATTCTTCGTGATATGCATGACATCAAGGCTGTGAGGCACACGGTGGATCTTCTAGTACGGAAAGTCCCAGAAAAGAGACCTCATTTTCCATACCTTCAGCAGCGGCTCCGGCGCCTTTCGCTTCTTTCCCGGCTCTGGCGACTTTTGCTTCTTTCCTGGGAGTGGGCAATCTTTCCAATTTTTCAACAACCCGTCTATTTCCTCGTTGCTCCTCGTACGCAGGCGTCTTCGGGGTTCGGTTTCACCATCAAACAGATCCTTGCGTTTCCTCCATAGGTCATCATCGCAAAGCCACCTTCGATGTCCCATGAACACGGTTTTCGAAGACCCGGGATCTCTATCTAGCTGGCGATACGTTGAGTCATCCATGCACCTGACGCATCTAGAAAATCCGTGGACCACCTGCCTCGCGAGATATCCGTAACCGAGATAGTCGTGCACCGTCGTGAGCAGTGCGGCTCTCATAGGGAAATATTCTTTCTCTGCGGCGTCCCACGTATTGGCTGGCATTTTCCACAGCGTGTCTAGCTCCTCTTTCAGCAGCCCCAGATACAGATTGATGTCGTTCCCTGGTTGTTTCGACCCTTCAATTAGCATACTCATGTGAATGTACTTCCTCTTCATGCACAACCAGGGGGAAGGTTGTACATCCACACAAACACAGGCCAGGTGCTATGTGTGCTTCTCTGGCTGCCAAATGTATTGACTCCATCGGTGCTCGCGCCTAGCACGATGTTCCTTGGATCCTTCCCAAATTCTGGGTGTTCAAAGTTCAACGCTTGCCACTGGCTCCCATCCTTAGGGTGACTCAGCATCTTGTCTTTTTTATTTATCTCCGGATCATTTGCGTTATCTTCTCGCTTCTTCTCCTCCCTATCTGCGTGCCAACGCAAGAGCTTTGCTACCTTAGGGTCCACAAAATACAGCTGCAGACGAGGAGTGATCGGAAAGTACCACACCACTTTTCGAGGAGCTTTCTTTCTCTTCTTGTATCGAGTGACGCCGCACACCGGACATATGGTAGACTCCGCGTTCTCGTCCCGATAAATGATGCAATTGTTCATGCACACATGGTATTTCACGTGTGGTAAATCCAGAGGACACACGATTTTCTTCGCCTCCTCGAACCTGGTCGGGCACTTGTTCCCCTTGGGAAGACGTTCGTGCCAGAATGACATGTTCTCGTTGAAGCATGCGTCGGTCATTTTATGTTTTACCTTCATCTCCATAGCCATGAGCGTTACTTTCAGGCGGGTATCCTCGGGCCTGCATCCTTCATACAATGGAGTAACCGCGTCTATCTCCAGTTGATCCAGCTTGGCTTTCTCTCGGGCGGCAGCTCTTGCGTTATCCGTCTGCTTGAGAAGCAGCTCTTGAATATGAGGGTCCTGCACCCAGCCCATCGATGGTCCATCATCGTCTGCTCCGCCGGCATCTTCATCTTCCTGATCATGCCCTTCATCTGCTCTGGCATCTTCCTCATCATCATGTCCTGCATCTTCTACATGATGACTGTGTACAGCATCACCGTCGTGATCATGTCCTGGAGATTCTTCGTCTTCTCGCCCGCCCGAGTCTTGCTCATTTCTTGCCCGGCCCCCATGGACGACTTCATAGTCATCTTCATCACCTTGCCACCGATAGCCATCCATGAAACCATGCAAGAGCAGGTGGTCCTGCACCTGCCCGGAATCCGGGTCCACAATAAGGCTCTTCAGCTTGCATCTTTGACACGGACATCTTATCTCCGTCTCGTTCTTTTGAAGCATCTCGGCCTTCGTGGAGCTCAAAAACCTATTCACGATGCCTTCGGTCATCGTGCGGACCATGGTCGCCTGCGGGGTGGAGCAAAACGATATTTTAGAACCAAGAAAAAATTTGGCATGACTTTCCCTAAAAATAGGACCAAAAAGAATGCACAGTGCCAAAATTCTCGCAGAAATAGAAACGAATCAACATTCCGGCAAAATATTGGCAACTATCGCATTTCAAATACCGGTACCTGCAAACACAAACATATATGCAACACCACAAACATATGCAACACCACGAACATACATAGATCTAGCTAGGCCACAAAAAGTGCATGTGCACGTTGTTGGAGAGGGAGAACAACATAAGGATAGCTTCCCCCCTTACTTACCTATCAAAAAAGGTAATTTAACCACTTAATTTGAATGAATCTATGGTGCAAATGAGGTGAGGAGGAGGAGGCAGCCGAGACAAGCTTGGAGGAGGAGGTGGAGAGAATGAAGTGGGGAAAGTGAGTGGGTAGGTGTGGCTGTCCAAAATATCTTGTTCGTCCCAGGTTACTAATGGCGCACCACCTGCAAATGCGCCATTAGTAACCAACCCTGGTTAAAATGACGCACCTGCTGGTGGTGCGCCATTAGTAG
>NC_041387.1:519341603-519366101 GCF_002162155.2 Triticum dicoccoides
TCTATTCTGCTAATATTAGCAGAATAACTATTCTGCACACCGCTCCCGCACTGCACGCTGGACACAAGTGCACTGCATCTTCTTTACGTTGGGCACTGCAATGCTTCACGGGAGAACTGCTTCATTTTCCGGTGTTCCGCGCGTTTTCTATGTGGAATCGGGTGTCGCGGGATGATTTAGTTTGTGTCTGCATCTCATTTTAGCTTTATTCTTTCTAATTTACAGGAAAATATACTAGAGTGCTTGCAAATCGAGGGATTTGGCGGACGAGCTTTCTCTGTTTGTTCGTGTTCGCGTCAGATGCAATTTTTTTGTGCTCGGATGTTATTTTTTAGTAGGAATTCTTTGGTTACGTTCGTTTTAATCGGTCCGTTCACTCTATAATTTGTTAATTTTTAGGAGTTAGTTTTCAATTCTTGTTATTTTGATTGTGCGGGCGGGTGAGCTTCGTCCGCTCCTCTGTTCTTGTCGATTTTTTTGATTTTGCCCGTCCATGCGTGTTTGAATATTGTAATTACTGTTGCTATAGGTTTGAATTCATTGTATTGCAGGTATAATTGTCATTTTTTGAATCGCATTTTTGAAATGAAAGCTGATGTTGTTCGTTCTGTTGCCGTGTCTTCCATGTAAATTTTTGCGGGGGTATTTTTTGATAGTTTAGTGGCTGTACAATTTTTAGGCGAGTTATGGGAGTGCGAGTGAAATTGGCACCTCTATCAGTCTATCACATGTCTGTAGCTTTACTGCTTTAATTTTATTCGTTGTAGTCGTGGCATACGTTGTAGTGCACTGCATTTTCTTTGGTAGTGTACTTCGTTGTAGCTGCATTACAGTGGTTATGGCTGCTTATGAGATTTCTCCTTTTCTTAAACTATATTCTGTGTTCTAGATGAGTGCATAATATGCATTTCTGTACTGCATTAGCAGTGTTGTTAATGTTCTATTCTGCTATTAGAATGGATGGTCCATGATACGCTTGTGTTAGCTGAATAGTTATTATAAGAATTTTTTTGAACTGCATACAATTGGAATTGTTTTTGAACATCATATGTTAACTGCAAAGTTTCGACCATTTTGTATTTCCTTGTTACTATTCAGAGGGCTGCCTTTTTTTATTATTAGTACCACACTATGCGTTCGAGAGAACTGCATTACTGCCAACAGGAACTTTATCTAAAAAGGATGATAAAATGACGCAGTTGAGGTTGCATACTTTAAATAGGCATCGTTCAAATTGTCTGATGGACATAATTTTAAAAGCATACAGCATAAGCAAAGCATTAGAAATATTGGTTGCTTCATATTAGACAGCCTAGAGTGCAAATATTGTAAACTTGATGGAGTCTTCTTCTTTGTAGAAAAAGACCATGGCCACTTCTCCGGCCTCAAAGCCATTCTGGGAAACAAAATCTTTCCAACCAGTAGTTATGTTGATGCAGTCTTCAGAGTCGATGTGGTAGTCAGCTTGCAAGTCTCCATAGCCATTCTTGTGTTCTGTATCTAAAGTAAGCTTCCATGAACTCGGAGCATGAAATTTTATTGTGGATCGCAGTTTCTGCATATTGGAATGGGTGGAAAAAGATTTTATAAGTAAACAGCAAATATTTTTGTTTTACACTTAGTATGATTTGTTTATGTTTACTTAAATAGTTACATACATATGACTGTATTTTGTAAAGTAGTTGCAATGTATGAACAAACTTATATACGCAATTGACTCCTAGTTTTACTGGGATATATATTATACTGCAACATGCGTGCACTGCAATGTCAGTAACAGTGTACTTCTACATCATATTAAGATAACTGCAACACTTATCTACTGACCCTTTTTTTGTGTTCATGCATTGGGATTCTGATCTAGCTAGTGTTGATACATGGTGTGGTACTGAAGAAAGATAGGTGGAAGCATCTAGTCTTAATAGCTAGCAGATCTGAACAACAATACAAATTCTGTTTTGTATTTTTGTTGATATTACTGAAACAAATTGATTGAACTATATATTCAGATGTGTATTTGCAGTCTATATTATGTCCAAAATTGTGAGGGGAAAAATATACCCAACTTTCCTGTAGATCTGCGGTTGTGACGCGATGAAGAAATGGCGCACGAAACCCCCTGTTGGGTATCATCAGGCAGCCGAGCATGCTGCGCCACTCGGTGTTGGTGAGCTCTAGACCTTCTGCGTAGACGCATGTGTCCGCTACCGGTGCCATCCTTTCCAAGCAGCCGCACTTACATTCCATGGCGGGTTCTGTGGAATTCCAGAGAAGGGCTGTGGATGGGATTAATCCTAGATCTACGTTTTCAGGAAAATGAGGAACGGGGAGAGGAGTTGTGTTAGTCTGTAGCATGAATGGATAAGTTTTTATGCAACCAATCGAGCAATGGAAGTAATAAATGGTGTGGTTGGCGTTAGGTGGTGGATTGGGTCCGATTCAGTGAACACGAATGCATTTAAGAAGCAACATGACTGCTTAGTTGAAAACAACGAACTGCATTGTCATGTCATGATGAACTGCGAACTCGTGGTTGGGCCTGTGTTTGTGTATGGTATGCAACAATTTTTTTATTTTTAGTGGCCTCTTTTTTTTGTTGGCCCTGTGTTCTAGTTGTGAAGACGCAATTGGGCCCAAGTCGGCCTGTGAGCACGGCTTGGTTCTCGTTTCACTATGTGTGCGTCCTAATGTTTAGTCCCACCTCGCCCGCGGAAGGCACGCCCGACCTGTTTATAAGTGCTGGCGAGGCATACTGGTCGAACTCCTCCGTATACTTATCTGGGTGCTTATACACGGCGCTTGCGGCTGTATGCCCTGTGACCTGTGGGCCCATGTGTGGCCGGCCCCATGCACTGTGACTCAGAACGACTCGCCTTCTGTGGGCGTAGATCAATTACGAGACTGGCTGGGGCCGGTAGCACCTGGGTGGTCAATTTTATTTTTTCTGTTTAGGTGTTTTTTTCAATGTCGGGGGTGTGCACTACATTGATCAGGGTTCTGTACTACATGTATACGAATTCCGTACTGCATGTGCAGTTCTCATTTTTTTATTCCCGTCTTTTTGCTGTTATGTGATCATTTTTCCCAATGTATGGGAGTGCACTGCTTAGTAAATCATACGCGTAATGCGTTGATTATGGTTCTGTACTACATGTTCATATGTTTCTGTACTTCATTGTTTATTTACGTGTTTGCGTCTTTCCTTTTCTGGTTTTGCTCTTATGTATTCTTTTTTCAAATTTAGGTTCGTGTATTGCTTTGTTGGGTATGTTAAGACTTCATTCGACAGATCCTGTACTGCATTCGTGCACAACTTGCACTGCATGCATCCTGTTTGCATTCTGTACGACAATTTCATCACCAGCAAACTAAGTTGAACAGAAAGCAAACTAACCTAATCAGAGTTCATCATTACAAAGAGATTCTGCATGGCAAGCAAACTAGGTTCAGCACACAAGCAAACTAACGATACATAAGCAAACAACACAAAGCAAATTTGATGATAATTCTAAAAGAACGCTGGCATTGTTGGCTCCTGGCCAGCACCATCTTCTTCACCAGTCAGGCTCTCCCCATGCCCAGCTGCTCCTGGCGCGCTTCTTGGGGTGCTCCTCCTTCTCCAACTTTGCACGGCGAAGGCCGTCCTGGGTGATGGTGATGCGGTTCCATATCTCGTACGCTGCGTAGGCGTCCTTTGCCCCGTACTCAATGTGCCTCCTGGACAGAGGCAGGGTGGCCTAGCGCTGGTGCTCGTCGTCGGTGATCTTCTTCTTCATGTTGCTATAGTAGTCATCGATGATCACGCCGGAGACGTCCCTGAGGGAGTCCAACGGCTTGGTTGCCTCGGGCACCCTCCACTCCTTCTGGATGTCGACGAAATTGGCGACCTCCAGTTTGACGCGTTCCAGCCTGGTTTTGTCGCCGTCGACGGAGAAGCCTGCAAAGGTGTACCTGGGGTCGGCGAGGAAGTTGTCGAAGATGGTGCACCTTTCAGTGTCGCTCATTTGGAAGAGCAGCACCGGGTGATTCTTGCCGATGGAGAGCTGGCAGAGGGCGGGTTTCTCCGTCGCTTCAGGGTCGTTGTCGTACTCGAGATCAATGCCAACGATCTTGTGGCGCTGGAGGCTGAGGTGGCGCTCGTACTGCGCGAGGGTGATCGCCATCTGGTTCTTGTCGTTGGTGTGGATGACGTGCAACTTGGTGTTGCCGTGCGCCTCCACAGCGTTGTTGACCTTGTACTCGTCGGTGAACGTCATCGCTGGTGTCAGGGCTTGGTGCTTTTGCGTTGATATGGGGCGATTTGGTGTGAGCGCAATGGACACTTGTGTTGTTGTGGATGAGAAGGCCTTTGGCAGGGGTCTGAATTTAAGGGGAAGGGCGCGGGGTGGGATGACCTCGTCGGATGAACTGCACGATCGCGCTGATGATGTGGTTGTGCAGACCGTGGGTTGTTTTTGCATCTGTGATCTTGGGCTTGTGGCAATGGAACTGCTCCGATCGGGTGGTTGTATGCGAACGTGGTTTTTTTAAGGTGGGTTTGTTTTATATTTGATCAACACATTTTTTAACCACCACTTTTTTTATGCGAACGGGCATTTTGTCATGTTTTATTCATGTATACTGCGTGACAACATAACTGCATTGCTTACACTTCCGCACTGCCTCGCGTACAAATCAGAACTGCAACAATGTATTACTTCATCATTTTTTGCGTGCCTTTGCTATGTGCTTCGGCGATCTGCATTGCGTAGCGGAATGCACTGCATACTTCTACCGAACCATACTGCATCTAGTTTTTTCTTGTACTTACTGCAGTCCCTTGGACGGGAAGGGTAGGGAATGGGGGATGGGGGGGCACACTTTTTTTTGAACTTATTGTTTTTTCTTAGTCGGTTTTGTTGGGCCTGTGTTCGGGTAGTTCAGAGATGCATGTACGTGGTCAATTTTTGTGTGGCTGGAGCCTGTATCATTTGGGTGATTAGTTTTTATTCTTTGTATGCTTTTTAATGTCGTGGAGTGCACTGTTTTTTGGTAAATCATCGGTGCACTACATTGATCATGGTTATGCATTAGATGTGAACTTCATTCCTTACTGCATGTACAGTTCTCATTTTTGTTCCCTTGTTTTTACTTTTTTTGTAATCTTTTTTTTCCGAATGTATGGGACTGCACTGCTTAGCAAATTACAGCTGTACTGCATTGGTTATGATACAGTACTGCATGTTTGTGTACTTACGCACTGCGTTTACTTTTTCCGTGTTCGTGTTTTTCTTCATCCCGTAAAGAAATGCATAATGTCGTACTGCATCCCATACAGAAATGCATTGCATTGTTCCAGTAGTACGTACTGCATTTGTTTTTTTCCTGTGTTTACTGCACTGTACGGGAGGTTTAAGGGGAGAGCGGAGGGGGGGGGGCACATTTTTTTGTTAGGCACTTATTTGAAGGTAGATTTTTTTTCGGATGTGTTTTCTTAACATGCGTTTTGTTTTTTATTTTAACTTTTTCTACAAACTATATGCATTTTAATTGTTGTTTTACCGTTTGAACTTCATGATTCTTCACAGAGAACTGCATCATGTGCATTTTTTAGTAATATGTCCGTTTTGTTGTAGAGTGGCTTATTTTGTCTGGGCTGTTTTTGGGCCGGCCCATTTTTTGTGACCCTTTTTGCGACACGCGGGCCTCCACACGCCGGCCTGTTATCGCTTCCAGGTTATTCCACCGCTCCGCTGTCAGAGAAAGAGACCGAGAACAATCCCCTCTCATCTCTTGCAGTTTTTCCTAAGGCATCTCTCCCTCGGCAAAACCGCCATCGCGCGCAACAACTGCCGTCGCCCGAAGAACCGCCACCCTCAAGAGGTCCTTATTCCTGCATTCCGCGTCGCTGTCCGCTCCGTGAGCACTTGTCGTTGCTCTCCCGCAACCCTTTCCTGTCTATTCCCGTCGCCGCCAACCATTCTCGCCGCCGTCGCCGCACACTTTTCTTCGGTACGTTTCGCTTGGCTCGGTGTTGATCGTC
This sequence comes from Triticum dicoccoides, assembly GCF_002162155.2. Classification (NCBI taxonomy): domain Eukaryota; kingdom Viridiplantae; phylum Streptophyta; class Magnoliopsida; order Poales; family Poaceae; genus Triticum; species Triticum dicoccoides. The sequence continues at coordinate 519,347,626 of NC_041387.1, forward strand.
CCCTCGTCTTGTTTTTGTGATTCTTGTAGTTGTTGTAGCAATTTTTGCTTGTGTAATTTTTCCGTAGGCAGTCGATTTTATATCGTTTTGAAGTCAATAGTTGTGTGTAGCAATGTGGATCTAGGGTTTCGTGAGATTTTTGCCGATTTTGTTGCTTATGTCTGTCACTTCGTCCTTTGTGTTGCAGGGAAACGCTATGTCTTCGCCGAGCAGGCCGGGAGAAGGAGTTCAGGGTATGTGGAGTGCTTATTCCTTAGGCTTTGTTTATTTTGTTTGATGTTTATCTAGTTTCCTAATTCATCCTGCATATTGTGTTATGCTCTGTTAGTTGTCAGCGTTCTTTGCATTATTTTGTCATGTGATGTTTTTGTAATTTCTTTTTTCTTGTTTTTTTTGAATCCAGCAGGTGATTGTAGTGCTCCTAATGATACACCAATTGTCTCTCCTTGTCCTTGTGGTAAGGATCATGGTGACGAGGGAGGACATGAAGTGAATTCGCCGATTGAATCTTCTCCTATAAGTGTGGCCGCTCCTTCTGGTATGTGATTAATTTGTTTATTTTTGTGTATGCTTTGTTTTATCTGGTTCGACATTTTTGTTGCGAACAACCGTGGATTTAGCATATGCAACACTGCATTTATTTTTGTATGTGAACTCCACTGTATGTATGTGTGAACTGCATTGTTGTTTTATTCAAGTTTTTGTACAATGCATTATTTTTTATTTTGATTTTATGGTTGGAGCACTGCATTTATATGTATAACTGTACTGCATTTGTTCTTTTTGTGCAATTTTTAACGAGCATAGTCAAACTTTATTTTGACGCAGTGTCTGTTTTCCATGCTGGGGCACCTGGGTTTGAGGAGGTTACTCAATTGATTGACCATTATTTTGCAGAGGGTAATGTTGGTGTGAGCTTTTATCAGAGACGTCCTGTCTTGTCTGAAACACAGTCGCAGTCTGTTGATGGTACAGAGGAAGTTACACAGGATTGGATGGTCCCGGAACAGGTTCGTCAATATGAGTTGAAGCAAAGCAAGAAGAAGTTGAGGTTTGAAATTGAGTCAAAAGAGTTTGCTGAGAAGGAGAAGCAGAGGAGATCTGGAGATGGTGGCAATGGTGGTAAATTTGGCAAGATGAAGAAGAGGTTGAGTACTGTTGCTGAGGAAGGTGGTACACCTCGGCGGAGTCCACGTTTTGCTGGAACGAAGAAGAATCTTGGCAAGAGAACCACTGAAGCTGGTGGAAGTGATGATCCTCAGCGCAAACGACTACATGTCACTGAAGGTCCCAATTCTGATGACGACGACTTTTTACTTGCTGATTATGTGAAGGGTGTTCATCCTTCTAGATGCAAAGACTGTGGTTCATCTAAGAGTGTACCCAAGCGTGCCCATGATTATGTCGATGAAGATGTTGGTTGTGATTCTGGCGAGGAGGTGGATGCTACTCCAAAGGTTTGTTGAAGTGCACTGCATTTGTTTCCTTCATTTGTTATTGTTTATGTATTTTCTATGTCTCTTTTTTAATATGCCTAATCTTTTAATGTGGACTGCATTTCCCTTTACACAGAGGAAGAAGTCCAGTAAGAGCAATGCAACTGAAGATGATGGTGAGGGAGATGATTCTCAATTTAACAAGACCGTGCGTTTGTCCCTTCCCACTGTTTGCAAGGCTGCTTCTTTGTTGAAAGAGGCGCATTGCAGCCGTGTTAGGGATGCTGGATTTGGTGTTGTCTTTGATCTGTCAGTAAAGAAAAATGTGTCGTGCATTCTTATGTGCTATCTGATGGGAGTGATTGACCCTGTCACCATGTTAATGGACTTTGGGAATGGCAGGGTTCTTCGAATCAATCGGGATGCAGTTCATCACATTTTTGATTTACCTATGGGACGTCACACTACACCCATGCCTGCTTCCAGCGGTCATGATGAATCGTTGACTGCCCTCAAGGACGAGCTTGGCTTTGACCGTTCAAGAAGTATAGGTGTCAAGGACTTGCTTGAGAAGTTGAAGGTGTTGGTGGAGGAAGATGATTATGTGAGTGTTGACCTTGCTGCGAAGGTGTTCTTCCTGATACTTTACCAGAATTTTCTGTGCCCGGGGCCTGCAGTTCATTTGGGTAGAGTTGCTGCGATGGTAGAGAACATGGATTATGCGGCTATGGCTCAGATGGACTTTTGTCAGCTTGTTGTTGATGAGTTGCAGGCAGCTGTGGTTAGGTGGCAATCAGAAGGCAGCAAGCAGAATTGTGCAGAGGGTTGTGCCATTGTCCCCCTGATTATGTATCTTGACTGCTTGAAGCTTCGCAAATTTTCAGTCATGCACACGTTGACGCCACATGCGTCATACCTGATGACCAAAAATCTGATGAAGTTGTACAATGAGGATGTGCGTGTGAAGGGAAAGATTTACTTGGAAAGTTACAAATTTGGGAAGCTGCCGGTTAGTGCACCTGATTTTTTAATATCAGATTTTTTTAAAAAAAGTGCAGCCATTACAAATGTGAACTTTTCTAGTACTCACATGTGTACTTCTCTTTGTGTGTTGTCTTTTTTTTTCAGTGGAAGGCGTCCGGTGATATTGTGTACAACTGTTCTGTTGCGGTTGTACATGGCAGCTCTGATGCGGGGCCTAGCACTCATGCTAGGTTTTATGAGCCTATCTGTAGTCAGCTCCCTGCCTGTGATGATGAGGTGCCGCACACTCATGGTTTCATGCCTCGACAGATGTTTGATAATACAAGCTCTTATAAACAGACATTTGTTGGCGGCAAAAAACATGAGGAGATTGATGAGCTTCTTCTGAAGGTTTTGAAGCTGACTGAGGATTTGCCAACCTCTGGTGACAGGTTGAGGAGAGTTGCTGGTTTTTTCCCTGTTGGCCATGGCCCACGAGATGAAGATATTGTTGCTGCTCACAATTTTGATTGTGGTGTGTTTGAAAGCCTGATGTCAGGACCCCGACTCGATGTCACATCGATCTAGCCTGTAGCACCTCATATCACTTTGCGGCCTCACGCACGGTATCCCCACGGGTGTCGCCTTACCTTTGCCCGGGACCGTTTGTGCCTTTTGGCTCACGTATATGATAGTGTCGCTAGCATCCATATGATAAGGAGCCCGGGCTGACATGACTAGTCGTAAACCCAAAGTGGCACAGACTTACAGGGACAGGCATCCATGACCCAGCATCGAACGTGTCGGTCATCAGCGAGTGAATCCAGGCTGTAGCACTGGGCTAGCAGGACTCCGGTGAACCGGGCTGTAGCGGGCTAACAGGACTCCGGTATTCATCGCGTGACATTTCCCCGAAGTGACAGACACAGGAACGAAGAAGGACACATGCCGGCCAGCCTAAGTGTTCCGGAGCAGTAGCAAGCTACCATGGCTCAGTGGAAACACTAGGAGACATTTCCCGGTAAGAGAGGCTACTAAAGATAAACAACTAGATGGTCAGATCCCACACATACCAAGCATTTCAATAACATACACACAATATGCTCGATATGTGCAAATACAACATGGCATCACAACATGACTCTACAAATCAAGTATTTATTCATTAGGCTCCGAGGAGCGAGATATTACAAACATAGGTCTCATGACCCAACATTCAGAGTATACAAGTCAAAGCACAAGCGGAAACTATCATGTCTGAGTACAGACCACTATAAATGAAAAAGGCTGAGAAGCCTGACTATCTGCTAGATACTGCCGAGGGCACAAGATCGTAGCTGAGGTAACAAGCTAAACGTCGAAGTCCACGCGAAACTACTAGCGAGACCGAAGTCTCTCTGCAAAAACATAAATAGGCAAACGTGAGTACAAATGTACCCAGCAAGACTTACATCAGAACTATCTACATATGCATCATTATCAACAAAGGGGATGGTGCGGTTTAACTGCAGCAAGCCAGCTTTGACTCGGTGGCTATCCTGAACTACGACTGCGAGTAACTCTTTTGAGGTGGCGCACACGAGTCCACATATTCACCATATCAATACACCACTATGGATCCGCTCCCGTCTCCCTACGAGAACGCCATCCATAGCACTCACGCTTATCTTGCGTATTTTAGAGTATCCACTTTCACTTGTCTATGAACTGATATAAGCAACCCAGAGGTCCTTTTCCGTGGACACGGCTATTCGAATAGATTAGGTTAACCCTGCAGGGGTGTACTTCTTCACACACGCTCTCACCACTTACCGCCGTTTACACGACATGTACTCGGCAACCTTCAAGCGGAAGCCCAACGTGGGTGTCGGCCACGGCCTGCCTAAACACTCAAGTCTCTAGTCCAGGTTTTATCGCCTATTCGGGTTCCATCCATGAGGAGATCCGGCCGGAGTTTCGCTCACAGCCCCAAATGATGTGTACAGGGTTCCGTGACACCAAACGGGTGCCCGGTTTACCCGGCCACGTGCCTACCGCATCACAGCCCACCCCTACGGTCAGCGCTGTCCACGGCCTCCAGCATACTACAAACACCAGAAACTACTTGCAACTCCTGGACAGAGGACAAGGGTGATTAAGAAGCCGAGAGGGTCCATTGGTTTCGGGCCCAATGCGTGGTAGTAGCTGAATCATGGATCACAAACACAGAACTCAGTTCCTGAGGACGGCTGCAATGAGACAACCCACCATGTACTCCTACATGGCCTCTCACCGCTACCTTTACCAAATCGTGTTCACACACTTAGCTCACACACAGTAGGACATGTTCACACACCTCTGATTCATCCCCGATGAATCAGACCTGACTCAACTCTAAGCAGTAGTAGGCATGACAAACAAACATGAATGAGTAGGCACAACAGGGCTCAAACAACTCCTACTCATGCTAGTGGGTTTCATCTATTTACTGTGGAATGACAGGTCATGCAAAGGATAAAGGGGTTCAGCTACCGCAGCAAGTAACAGATGAATCGATGTTGTCCTAATGCAGTAAAAGAGAGCAGGAGCGAGAGAGTGGGATTTTATCGGAATGAACAAGGGGGTTTTGCTTGCCTGGCACTTATGAAGATAACATTGAGTCTTCATCAGTGTCAACGATCACATCATAGGTACACGTCTATCGAGAGGGGACAATTACCGGCAAATACAGAAAAACACGATCAGTGCAATGCACAATATGATGCATGATCATGACATGGCAAAATGAATGTGTTTTGGGCTAATGCAACTAAAACCAGATTAAATGAAGTTGGTTTGAATCCAAGATTCAAATTCAAACTCCATATGTGATTATTCAAATGCCATGTAATTGATTTGTGCTAAACAGCAGCTATAAGTTGTTCTAACATGCATGAAAATGGTACAGATGGATTCCTTGATTTTTTCTGATAATTTTTCATATATAATTTATTTAATTTGGAGTTACGGTTAATTTTCTATGATTTTTAGAAGTTTTAGGCATTTTCTGGAATTAATAAATCATTTAAGAATTATTTAAATTCCAGAAACATTTACTACGTCAGCAGTGCGTCACCGTGACGTCAGCAGGTCAACAGACGCTGCTGCTGGTCAAACCTGACGTGTGGGGGCCACACGTCAGTGACACAGGGCTGTTTCACTCACTGACAGGTGGGACCGGTCAACGTTGACTTGACTAAGTCAAAATCTGACACATGGGGTCCACAGATTAGCACTAATCTAAACAGAAAAATTAAACTAACCTAATTAGGCTCGGGGCCCACATGGCAGTGGCTCATAGGGTGATTAGCCCCTAACTAAGTGGCCACATTGGCCCGCCGGAGTTTGGCCGGCGGTGACCACAGAGCACGGCGGGGCACGCCGGACTTGTGCTAGGGGCATCGGATTCGCGCGCTGAGGGCACCGGGGCATAGCCCGGGCTCTCCCGCATCTGATGGGGTAGGTGGGAGGCTGCGGGGACGCCGGGGCTCGTCGGAACGGAGCTCGCGGCGGCGCCGGAGTTCGGTGAGTGCGGGGTTGGCGCTGTGGTGCACGGGAGGGCGAGTTAGGATATGCGTTAGGCTCCTGGTGGCTTCCTGAGTGCGGTGACACGCTCCGAGACGAGCTCAAGCAGCTGTAGTGACGGCGGTGACGAGGTCAGCGGCGGCCGGAGTTCGGCCGCGGCGGAGCTATGGCCTAGAGCTTGCAAACGCGAGGGGAGAGAGAGGGGTTCTGCACGGAGGCTCACCGCGGAGCTGTAGGGAGGGTTAGTGGGCTCGGGGGCGGCCGGAGTGCAGCGAATCGACGGCGACGATCTCCGGTGGCCGAGGAGGGGAACGGCGACATGGGCGGCGATGCAGGGTTTCCGGAGGGCCGTGGATCGGTGGGGAGGAAGAGAGGGTCGAGGCGGAGCTCGCAAGCACAGCGAGGGGTCGAGGGGGAGACGGTGGCCGCGGCGTTACGGTGGCGCGGCTGCGGCTGCGCTTTGCGAGTGAGAGAGAGAGGAAGCAGAGGAGAGATACAAGGGAGAGGGAGAGAGCGAGGGGGTCCAGGGGGGTCGGGGCGGCGCCGAGGAGATGACGCGCGGCGTCGCGGTGGCCAGGCGATGCAGACGAGCAGGGTGGTGGCGTGGCGAGCTCGGGCACGCGCGCCGTGTCCCTCCTCTGCCTACTGGCGCGAGGAGGAAGGCGACAGGGAAGGGAGGCGGCGGTGGGCTGGGCTAGCGGGAGGAGCTGGCCAGCTGGGCCGGCTACAGGTAAGTGGCCCAGGTAGGCTTCTGTTCTTTTTATTTTTTTCTCTCTGTTTTGTTTTAATTCTGTTTTCTATTTTGCAGGTTTGTTTTGAATTTGGTTTTGAAACCAATTCAATTTATTTTGCTTCTGACAATATTTTTAGGAGCTAAAAAGAATTAAAACAATGCTCCACAAAAATATTTCAGAATTATTGGACCTATATTTATTTAACAGTAGATATAAGTCCAATTCAAATAGCTATTGATTTAATTCAAATACCCAAAATAAATGTTTCTGAGATACCGAAAATATTGGTTTGGATTTTACCTCTTGCCAATATTTCCAGAGGATAACAAGAACATTTTCTTGGACTTATTTGAAGCAATTTTTATCTTGATCATTTTTTTTAAAGGATTCTGAGGCTTTGAAAATTCCTCAATTCAAATTTCATTTGAATTAAAACATGAAGCTCACATGAGGTCTAGCCTAATGCATAACAGGACCAGGGATGTGACAACTCACCCCCACTAAACAAGAATCTCGTCTCGAGATTCAAGCGTAGGGTAAGGTGAAGGGGAAACGCAACTAGTATAATCTTCACGATCCAGGGTGCACTTCAAATGAACGTTGATTTGAACACCATCTTTGTCTTGTCGGCTTGCTCTGAGAAATCCTGTCAACATGACAGGGGGGGGGGAAGAAGGAGACTCTAGAAGGGTCGATCTCCTCGAAGATCGAACAACTCAAGATTAACTTACGGAATGAGACATAGAACCATCTTTCGGGTTGAGACACGAGATACACATCAATAGGGGTGGAAGAAACGGATGACGAAGGTTCACTAGGTAGACAACAATTTCATACCTAAGAAGGTGGTAAACGATTGTCAACGTAGCGAGGAGTTGAGTTGCCATGATACCATAACGATACACCTTAGGGAAGGTGACTCGTAGAGATATCCCCTTAAGTGGCAAAAAGAATTACTTTTGATTCAGAGATCATTGAAACTCTTTAAACCAGCCTAAGGCAATTCTCGAGCAATCGTTTGGAGGGGGTCGGTAGAATGGCATACTCGGACTTGGATGATGTGGATTACCTTGTTGAAGACAACGTAATGGATGAATTTGCTTATCACCGGAAATGGAAGAGACCCATGGTAGAATGGCACATTGGCGGTGCAAGCTAGGAACAAAATGCAAATGCTAGGAATGATTCTGGTAACTGGGGAAGAACCCAACAATAGGGAGTGAATTCGCTGTTTGAAGAGGTCATAGCATTGCCGAGGAAACTGAGAGTAATCCCAGTTAGAGCCGATGATAACACGTAACGCTTGTGCGTGCTCTCAAGAACTTGAGCATTTCCATATTCATCAAGGTTTTACCAACATCCGTGTCAAGGGTCCGGCAACACAACTTGCTACCATGATGAATGATGATGGAGGATGTAGATGCAAAGAAAGATAACACCTTCTCAGATTTCATCTTAGCGAGGCCAAGGAAACAAAATCTGGATGATCGACCGAGAAACATTTAGCACTCCGCTTCTAATGTTCTCCTTGATGTGCTAGTGTAACCCATTCATAGAAATGGTCTGGTATCTAGGACATCAAGTAAAAGGTCGGACTTCGGGATCTCAAAATCCATAGGGGCAACTAGGGAGTAAATCCTACGAAATCCCTATGGGGAGGTGGCCAACTTCCTCAATCAAGATATTATAATAACAGGTCTTCCGGCTGGGTGTGTTGGCCACGACATCCACTTTACCGGTTATCGAGGGACCAATATTATAGTTCTTGGAGAATGTTCCAACCATCATATCTGCCTGAGATTCAGATCTGGTTGGTGTCAAGATATCCCAGACTCATCAAGTCTAGAAATAAAAATGAAAGTTTGCAACACAAATCGACGAGATGACGTTGCGAGATTCTCGGGAAATGAACTACGATAGTAAGCTCCAAAACATGAGCTGGTTCTGCTACAAACATGTGAACACGTTGTCCCGGACAAGCATGACCACGTGGTAGTCTTACAATAAAACACTACCGAGTTCTGGTTGGGAACCATCACCGTGGATAACGAAGTCCTTGCATAAGTCATATGATTAGCTCTTATGAAGGAACTTCTTCCCCTTGAACAAATCAATCAGTGGCTTGGTGTGCTCGGGACACATATGGAATGAAGGTTGCAAGTCTCCAGACCACAGAATACTTCGCACGTGTGCATGACTAATTTGGAATGATTCCAGGGAAACAAAACAATCTTCCTCAAATTCATGGCGGCAACTTGCATCATATGCACATGAATTAGGGAAAATCACTACTTTCATTCAAACATATGCTTCATGAACGAAACACGAAGAAATGCTTACACAAGTTTCCAACACTAGGTTGATGTTCAACATGATTCATGGGGGGAGACAAAATGCTACTGATGGGCTCAACAGCAACTCATCGGAATTTCCATATCACTGGAATTCCACCATCATGTGAACACGGTGATAGCATTGGTCAGACCAAAGATGTAATGGTGTATGCTCGAGGGATCAACCACGAGTAGGACAACATTACGAGCATCGTTGGTACTGATTTGATTTGACGATAGCCCACACTCAAATCAAGGGATTGATAAGACAATAGGTCCAGCAACTGATCACAGGGACCAATCGATGAAGATATCATCTTTCTTCAACACACACTACACAAGAATATCCCTTTGGAACGAACTAAGTCAGACAAGTTTTTATCTTCCAACTCTCCAAGTTGTTGTCCAGCTTAACCAACTAGCTCAGGGATATCTAACACCGATTCTTGGAAATAAGGTGGTTCATAAGAAACCAACTTGATCACGGGCTCAACATAACGGTCAGGTGACGACCTGGTAGTACTTCCGAGAAGATCTTCGGAAAATCACGAACCACCGATATGTTACTAAGCTCGAGAACAATCTTGCTTTTCAGGGCAAGATGATATGATCAAATGAGCGAGGACTTGACAAATCCTAACTCATCAATCAAAGAGTGCACCAGGAAATAAGGACTAGGTAGCACGATCAATCTTAGAATGGTGATTCAATAACCAACATACTAAGAATAAAATTATTATCCTTTAACTACCAAGCAACGAGGTTGCTAGGAGTATTGATTTCACACATCACAATTCATTTGTCGGTATTCCGGTTGCATCAACACGGAACCGAGGAATGAAAAAGGATGGCGAGAAGTATCACTATGTCAAGAATTCACAAAAGGTGGTGCAATTCTCATGAAATTCCTGTCATAAAGAAGGTAATACTTCAGGGTAGAGCAGACCAGAAGCTGGATTGTAACTTAATCTGCGGAACACAACTACTTTGACCCAATCCTAAATATGGATGAGGTACTGGAGTTTGTTTCTCCTAGTCATTCAGGACGGAATGGCTTGACGGGCCACAAGAGTAATAGGCATCGACAAACGAACGCGCGCATACTCTTGACTATCAATTGATAGACGAAGGTCAGTAGACAACTAAAGAGGGACAACTCAAAGGAACATATAACTTTCTGAGTTGTGGATGCATAAATTAGTATGTCGAACCGAGTTCAACATAATTCTTCCGGATAACCCATGCAGAAAGGTAGAACTGGCAGAGTCACGATTTATGAATGGAGAACTCCTCAAGAATAATCCTGTTGTGATATTTCAGTTCAACGAGGAACTTCTGCCATAAGTAGTTCATGGTATTTGGAAGAAGAAGATACCACGGACTTCAAGGACTATCGCAAAGGTTACTAATATCCTGAAGGCACTAGCAATTACTATCAACACGAAGTAGGTGGAGTGAATCTCGGGTTCAAGAACCCAGGAACAGAATACCTATTACTAAGTAGGATCACGGAATGCTTTCGAGGATAAAGGCCAGAATCATCACACTGGGACACCAATCATGGCTAAATTACTAGGTGATCCCCTAAGACACCTAGGGTCATAATAATAGCTCCAACATATATGTCAGGGCAATAAATTACCTCAACTCAACAATTAGTGTGATTGAGCTGGCATAAAGGAACATCGAAACCAGAGGGAAAGGATTTTGCAAATTGCTTCAAACTATTTAGAAACCTGGGATGACTCGGATAGCATAACGGCTGTAAATGCTCAGAAAAGATTTGAGACATTCACAAAATGGTGGCATAACCACTCAGAAGCACGATATCAAGGTTTCGAGATCAACAATTAACATACGGAAGTAGTAGAAACTGAACTCAAGCTTAAATCCAACAATCTTATAAGTCTACGGATTAGTAACACGTGATCCTGATAGAAAGAAGAGAAAGCCTAGTTCTTAATCCCCGTAGAAGAGAAGATGATGACTCAGATCAGAAGGCCATGAGGTATAAGGAGTAAAAAGAGCCTTACGTTCCATCCCACAATCAATTCCCTTATATAACTAAAGAATTTCTAGACTCAACTTCGACCAGTTTGGCTTGGTAATCCTACAGGCAGTCAAGCTCTGATACCAACGCTGTCAGGACCCCGACTTGATGTCACATCGATCTAGCCTGTAGCACCTCATATCACTTTGCGGCCTCACGCACGGTATCCCCACTGGTGTCGCCTTACCTTTGCCCGGGACCGTTTGCGCCTTTTGGCTCACGTATATGATAGTGTCGCTAGCATCCATATGATAAGGAGCCCGGGCTGACATGACTAGTCGTAAACCCAAAGTGGCACAGACTTACAGGGACAGGCATCCATGACCCAGCATCGAATGTGTCGGTCATCAGCTAGTGAATCCAGGCTGTAGCACTGGGCTAGCAGGACTCCGGTGAACCGGGCTGTAGCGGGCTAACAGGACTCCGGTATTCATCGCGTGACATTTCCCCGAAGGGACAGACACAGGAACGAAGAAGGACACATGCCGGCCAGCCTAAGTGTTCCGGAGCAGTAGCAAGCTACCATGGCTCAGTGGAAACACTAGGAGACATTTCCCGGTAAGAGAGGCTACTAAAGATAAACAACTAGATGGTCAGGTCCCACACATACCAAGCATTTCAATAACATACACACAATATGCTCGATATGTGCAAATACAACATGGCATCACAACATGACTCTACAAATCAAGTATTTATTCATTAGGCTCCGAGGAGCGAGATATTACAAACATAGGTCTCATGACCCAACATTCAGAGTATACAAGTCAAAGCACAAGCGGAAACTATCATGTCTGAGTACAGACCACTATAAATGAAAAAGGCTGAGAAGCCTGACTATCTGCCAGATACTGCCGAGGGCACAAGATCGTAGCTGAGGTAACAAGCTAAACGTCGAAGTCCATGCGAAACTACTAGCGAGACCGAAGTCTCTCTGCAAAAACATAAATAGGCAAACGTGAGTACAAATGTACCCAGCAAGACTTACATCAGAACTATCTACATATGCATCATTATCAACAAAGGGGATGGTGGGGTTTAACTGCAGCAAGCCAGCTTTGACTCGGTGGCTATCCTGAACTACGACTGCGAGTAACTCTTTTGCGGTGGCGCACACGAGTCCACATATTCACCATATCAATACACCACTATGGATCCGCTCCCGTCTCCCTACGAGAACGCCATCCATAGCACTCACGCTTATCTTGCGTATTTTAGAGTATCCACTTTCACTTGTCTATGAACTGATATAAGCAACCCAGAGGTCCTTTTCCGTGGACACGGCTATTCGAATAGATTAGGTTAACCCTGCAGGGGTGTACTTCTTCACACACGCTCTCACCACTTACCGCCGTTTACACGACATGTACTCGGCAACCTTCAAGCGGAAGCCCAACGTGGGTGTCGGCCACGGCCTGCCTAAACACTCAAGTCTCTAGTCCAGGTTTATCGCCTATTCGGGTTCCATCCATGAGGAGATCCGGCCGGAGTTTCGCTCACAGCCCCAAACGATGTGTACAGGGTTCCGTGACACCAAACGGGTGCCCGATTTACCCGGCCACGTGCCTACCGCATCACAGCCCACCCCTACGGTCAGCGCTGTCCACGGCCTCCAGCATACTACAAACACCAGAAACTACTTGCAACTCCTGGACAGAGGACAAGGGTGATTAAGAAGCCGAGAGGGTCCATTGGTTTCGGGCCCAATGCGTGGTAGTAGCTGAATCATGGATCACAAACACAGAACTCAGTTCCTGAGGACGGCTGCAATGAGACAACCCACCATGTACTCCTACATGGCCTCTCATCGCTACCTTTACCAAATCGTGTTCACACACTTAGCTCACACACAGTAGGACATGTTCACACACCTCTGATTCATCCCCGATGAATCAGACCTGACTCAACTCTAAGCAGTAGCAGGCATGACAAACAAACATGAATGAGTAGGCACAACAGGGCTCAAACAACTCCTACTCATGCTAGTGGGTTTCATCTATTTACTGTGGCAATGACAGGTCATGCAAAGGATAAAGGGGTTCAGCTACCGCAGCAAGTAACAGATAAATCGGTGTTGTCCTAATGCATTAAAAGAGAGCAGGAGCGAGAGAGTAGGATTGTATCGGAATGAACAAGGGGGTTTTGCTTGCCTGGCACTTCTGAAGATAACATTGAGTCTTCATCAGTGTCAACGATCACATCATCGGTATCACGTCTATCGAGAGGGAACAAATACCGGCAACACAGAAAGGGAACACAATCAATGCAATGCACAATATGATGCATGATCATGACATGGCAAAATGAATGTGTTTTGGGCTAATGCAACTAAAACCAGATTAAATGAAGTTGGTTTGAATCCAAGATTCAAATTCAAACTCCATATGTGATTATTCAAATGCCATGTAATTGATTTGTGCTAAACAGCAGCTATAAGTTGTTCTAACATGCATGAAAATGGTACAGATGGATTCCTTGAATTTTTCTGATAATTTTTCATATATAATTTATTTAATTTGGAGTTACGGTTAATTTTCTATGATTTTTAGAAGTTTTAGGCATTTTTTGGAATTAATAAATCATTTAAGAATTATTTAAATTCCAGAAACATTTACTACGTCAGCAGTGCGTCACCTTGACGTCAGCAGGTCAACAGACGCTGCTGCTGGTCAAACCTGACGTGTGGGGGCCACACGTCAGTGACACAGGGCTGTTTCACTCACTGACAGGTGGGACCGGTCAACGTTGACTTGACTAAGTCAAAATCTGACACATGGGGTCCACAGATTAGCACTAATCTAAACAGAAAAATTAAACTAACCTAATTAGGCTCGGGGCCCACATGGCAGTGGCTCATAGGGTGATTAGCCCCTAACTAAGTGGCCACATCGGCCCGCCGGAGTTTGGCCGGCGGTGACCACAGAGCACGGCGGGGCACGCCGGACTTGCGCTAGGGGCATCGGATTCGCGCGCTGAGGGCACCGGGGCGTAGCCCGGGCTCTCCCGCATCTGATGGGGTAGGTGGGAGGCTGCGGGGACGCCGGGGCTCGTCGGAACGGATCTCGCGGCGGCGCCGGAGTTCGGTGAGTGCGGGGTTGGCGCTGTGGTGCACGGGAGGGCGAGTTAGGATATGCGTTAGGCTCCTGGTGGCTTCCTGAGTGCGGTGACACGCTCCGAGACGAGCTCAAGCGGCTGTAGTGACGGCGGTGACGAGGTCAGCGGCGGCCGGAGTTCGGCCGCGGCGGAGCTATGGCCTAGAGCTTGCAAACGCGAGGGGAGAGAGAGGGGTTCTGCACGGAGGCTCACCGCGGAGCTGTAGGGAGGGTTAGTGGGCTCGGGGGCGGCCGGAGTGCAGCGAATCGACGGCGACGATCTCCGGTGGCCGAGGAGGGGAACGGCGACGTGGGCGGCGATGCAGGGTTTCCGGAGGGCCGTGGATCGGTGGGGAGGAAGAGAGGGTCGAGGCGGAGCTCGCAAGCACAGCGAGGGGTCGAGGGGGAGACGGTGGCCGCGGCGTTACGGTGGCGCGGCTGCGGCTGCGCTCGGCGAGTGAGAGAGAGAGGAAGCAGAGGAGAGATACAAGGGAGAGGGAGAGAGCGAGGGGGTCCAGGGGGGTCAGGGCGGCGCCGAGGAGATGACGCGCGGCGTCGCGGTGGCCAGGCGATGCAGACGAGCAGGGTGGTGGCGTGGCGAGCTCGGGCGCGCGCGCCGTGTCCCTCCTCTGCCTACTGGCGCGAGGAGGAAGGCGACAGGGAAGGGAGGCGGCGGTGGGCTGGGCCAGCGGGAGGAGCTGGCCAGCTAGGCCGGCTACAGGTAAGTGGCCCAGGTAGGCTTCTGTTCTTTTTATTTTTTTCTCTCTGTTTTGTTTTAATTCTGTTTTCTATTTTGCAGGTTTGTTTTGAATTTGGTTTTGAAACCAATTCAATTTATTTTGCTTCTGACAATATTTTTAGGAGCTAAAAAGAATTAAAACAATGCTCCACAAAAATATTTCAGAATTATTGGACCTATATTTATTTAACAGTAGATATAAGTCCAATTCAAATAGCTATTGATTTAATTCAAATACCCAAAATAAATGTTTCTGAGATACCGAAAATATTGGTTTGGATTTTACCTCTTGCCAATATTTCCAGAGGATAACAAGAACATTTTCTTGGACTTATTTGAAGCAATTTTTATCTTGATCATTTTTTTAAAGGATTCTGAGGCTTTGAAAATTCCTCAATTCAAATTTCATTTGAATTAAAACATGAAGCTCACATGAGGTCTAGCCTAATGCATAACAGGACCAGGGATGTGACACCTGAAGATTGCAGTGACAAATGTTCATTCTTCGTATGCTCAATTGAGACATTCACAAGAAGAAAAATACAGTCGGCATGAGAAGGATGCTGGGCATATTGTGGACGAAATGATCCATCAGGACACTGGCGTTGGCGCTGATAATCTATGTTCTAGGTTTTTTGTGGCTTTGAACCTCTTTTTTTGTGTATTATGTTGACTGCTCCTCACTATTTGTTTTTGTTATAGGCTGGAGTGGAATCTTCTGGTGTCGATGGAACTAGAGACGATGGAGTTGGTTAGGTATAAATACTCCTGCCATGTCTGTTCTGCCATGCTTCTCTTTTTTATTTGAACTTGCATTTTGTTTGCTTCCCATTTTTTTGTGTACTTCTCTGTTGTGAAGTGTGTACTGCTTGTGCATAGTTGAAGTTTTTCTTTTTTGGTCGGTACCATCTTATTTCTCGTTTTTTGGCTTGTTCTATGCCCGTAGACTGGTGTTGCTGCTCGTGATGTGCACAAAGAGACCTACAATGGCTCTGGGAAGGATGAGGTCTTGGCTGATGCAGCGTCCCCTCTGGATGTTGTGGTTGATAAGGTATAGTTGTATTACTTGTTCTGTTAGTGGGTTGTATTCTAATTTTTTGTTGTCTGTTATAAACTTGATTTACCCTGTCATGTTCATCCATATGCATTTTCATTTGCGTATATTAGCTGCAATAGTTTTACATGTGTGATCTTCACTGTTTGACAGAAGTGAACTGCAGTTCTTTTGGCATGCGCGATCCATACTGATTTACATACGTGAGCTTCAATATTTAACATAACTGAACTGCAGCGTTTGTCAAAGCAAACTGCAGTTCTTTTTTTATGTATATGTGGGTTGCAGTTGTAGTTGTGTTTGACACACGTGTGTTGGTGTTGTTTTGCATATGTGGACTGTAGTTGTTATGTGTATGTTGCTAGCAGTCTTTTGACATAAGTGTGCTGTGTGTTGTTGTGTTAGTTATCCCCATGCTTATTTTTGTGTTACTGTGTGTTTTTTAAACTTTCCACAGGTTGGAGAACAAAACGTTGAAGTCCACGTTGATCTGAATCAGGGCAGTTGTACTATTGATGGCCGTGGCAGTGTTGATGCTTCTGTATCGGTTGCTGTTGAGTGTGCAGATCCTTCTGTAGCTCAAGGATCCCACGATGCTGTTCCCACCAATCGGCATGAAGATTCTGATGTTGGCATTGAAAAGCCACTGGAGAATGTTGCCCCTGCTGCTAGTGTTGTTGCTTCCCCTGTCTGTGTGGTGTCCAATGATGTTCCGGAAGTATCGATATTGGAGCCTCATGTAGTTGAAGTATCTAAGGACGCTGCTGTCGACCAGACTGTTGCAAATCGAGAGAATGCTGATGTTGCTGCATAAGGAAAGTCCAGTGAGGTTGTGGTGGATTCGTTGCAACATATGCAAGAAAATATTTTGCTCAGTTCTGAAGAACAGCAGCCTGAAGACTCTGACAATGAAGGCAAGAGATTTTTTTAACAGTGCAGTTTGATATTTTTCTCATTCATGTTGTTTAATTACTATGGTATATGTATTAGATGTTTAATGATAAGTGAAACTTTGATCTTTTGTCTATGATTTTCAAAATAGCTAACAGAATTCCCTTATCTTAATATTTAAACTTCATTGTTTGGATAAGTGAACTTCATCTTTTTTATTACAAATGATGAACTTCCTGTTGTGACACCGTCGAGCATTGATCCAGCTCTTCTGAAAAGATACAATGAGTTGTACGCTGTTGTTACAAGGGCTCAGAAGGACAAGAAGAAGAAGTATGGTTTTTTAGAAATTGTTTTGTTCATATGTATTATCTAATTTTTTTATTTACCCCTTTTTATTTGTTGTTATTTTTTTAGTATCTTATGTTTGAGTTTTTCATGAAAATATTCAAGGACATGGTTGCTTTTAAAACTGAGATGGATGATATTAGCATTGGCGAAGTTGGTCAATCCTTTTGGGATAAAGGGATGCTCACTACAAGGCTTGTAGATCTTGGGGTTTCTTTGCTGGTAGATAAGTTTAAGGGATCTTCGACAATGGTTGTCCCATACCATATTTGTGTAAGAACACAGAATTTTTTGTTTTATTTTTTGATTTTCTTTTCTGATTTCGTGCGACGACCTGTTTTGCTTATTTGATTTTTGGTTTTGTTTCGGCAGACAAATATTTGGAATGGTGGTACTGTAGGCAGGAGTGTTAAAATGATGTTCTCTTCAAAAGCTGAGGAGCGTGTTGATAAAAAGGATATGGTGAGACATGTTTTTATGTGTATTTTGCCTGTTTTGTTTTTATAGTGTTCTGTTTTTTCTTCTTATAATAATTTTATTTATTTTTTCATGCTTCCAACAGGTCCTTTTTGCAACTTTTGATCAGCCAGATACGAGGGATGGTGTTGGTCATTATTGTGTAGTTGCGTTAAATGTGAAAGAAAGGCGGTTTGAATTTCTTGACTCGCTCAACAAACCTGGCAGCCCTGATGCGGTCAGGGTTTTTAGGAGGATGGTTAAAAATATCAAGCGTGCATGGAAAGAAGGTAGCTTGAGTTCCGATGAGCCGCTAAATCCTCCCACACTTGATGGATTTGTGTTGAAACATGTCATTGTCCCAATGCAGCCAAATGGGTGCGTTCTTTACAACCCTTCTGTGTCATACTGTTGAAGTTTTTTTTTCACTTCATTTTTGTGAAACTGATGTTTTTTATTCTTTTTATTGCAGGCATGATTGTGGATTCTATATGTTTCAATTCTTGCAAACATGGGATGGTGTTCGAGTTGCTAAGTTTGGGGTGGAGCACATTGCCTACATCAGAAAGGCCATGCTCTATAGCTGGCTAACATCGAGGAAGTGTTGCCTTGATTTAACATCACTTCTAATTTTTGCAGATAAAGGTTGTTTTATTGAACTTCTTTATCCTTGCTTTATTTTATTTTTGTCTGCTGCTTGGTTCCGCTTCTTTATGTGCAAGTGGGCTGCATTGTTCTTTATATGTGGGCTGCATTGCTGTATACAAGTGTAGGCTGCATTGATGTAGAGAAGTGGACTGCATTGTTCTTTATATGTGGGCTGCATTGATGCATACA
>NC_041387.1:519366419-519369114 GCF_002162155.2 Triticum dicoccoides
GGGCTGCATTGATGCATAGAAGTGGTCTGCATTGTTCTTTATATGTGGGCTGCATTGTTCTTTATATGTGGGCTGCATTGATGCATACAAGTGTGGGCTGCATTGATGCATAGAAGTGGGCTGCATTGATGTATACAAGAGTGGGCTGCATTCTATTTTTTCTATATACATGTTTTTTGGTTTTTGTGTTTTGTACTGAGTGCTTCCATGTTTTTTCTGCATGTTTTTAGGTTTTGATTGGGGGCTTCGTGAAGGTTGTACGTCACTGTTTGAGTCCCAGGGTTCTGATGTTGTTATGGAGGATTGTGTCATTGAAATCTCTCTAGATAATTCTGGTTTGAACACAAATGTGGCGTCTGGACCTGATGGTGGAAGTGTCTCTCGACCTAGCTCTCCACACGATGTATATGATGTTGATGATGATGATTTTGTTACACCGTGTGCACGTGTCACTAGGACTAGGAGTGCAGCAATTAATTGTCCTCCTTTGAGTGAGGTTGAAGTATTTTCAAACAAGAGGGGAGGTGAGAGGGCTTTTAAGCTGAGATGCTCTATAGAGAAATTGAAGCCTCCGAGGTTCAGATATATTGATGAGGTGATTAAAATAAAGGATCTTGTTCTCAGAAAAGATTTTGTAACCAAATACCGCGAGTAAGTTTTATGTGATGTGTGTGCCCTTTCATGCTTTCTGTGTGTTTTGATTTTAATTCTAATTTTATCGATCCCATCTGTGTATGTTTACTGCAGGAACGCATTCTTTATGGTGCATGGTCCTTTTGGTGATGTTGATACTTACAATATCGACTATATCTATGATAAATTTGGCAAATGAGATTTAATGGATTCGTATATCATGGATTTTGTCATCAAGTACTGGAAGCAAGACCCTGAATTGGGTTTAGCTTATCAATCTAGTGAACGTGTGCCACTTTCACCTTTATTTATCACGGTAAACGTTTGCTGTCATTCTTTCCTACAACACTGGCTTTTTCATGTCCATGCCTGCTTGCATTGTTTATTCTTTTTTTTCATGTCCTTTTTTGTTCTTTTTTGTGTGCAGTATGTTCTTCAAATGCAAACCTCTGTGGCAAGAGATAATGACGGAAATCCTGTGTTGCCAGTTGTGCATAGCTCGTTTGTTTTCGAAGATGCAGTTCAGCAGTTCAAATTTTCTGTGAGCGACGGCGCAAACCTGTTGGATGCAAAACTGGTAAGTTCATTGTTTTTTGTCATTTATTTTTCCTGGTTTGTTACATTTCTTTTTATAGTTATTTTTGGAACAGTGGTCCTGGTGGTACGTGTCGAAAGAACTTTTCATTTCATTTTCTTATGCGAACAGATTATGATGCCGCGATTCAAGGATGGTCATTATTCCAGCATCGCCAGACCCTTGATATCCATGACAGTAGGAAGTACACTGGCCATCCTGATGTCACGACAAGGTGGCGCAGGACTGACTACCACGCATATCGCACTGAAGTGGTATGTTATTTTTTCTTTGCCAAGCATAAAGCTTTTTTTGTGTTTCTACTTCATTTTTTTATAAACTGCAATTGTTTATGTAGTGCACTTCAACATATGCGCGACAGAACTGCATTTTTCTCACGTGCACTTAAAAAAGGGATTGTTTAGATGGTTGAGAACAACATTTTTTTGTACGTTTGAATATCAACTTTTGATCCCTGCTGTGTGTTATTCTTACCTTGTGCTTTTTTTTGGCAGATGGGGAGGATGACTCAACTGCTAAAGGCGATTTATGGTGAAAAAATGTATAAATCGAGGAACCACCCTGACTGGGTTAAATTGGCAGAGAAGCCATCTTACCCGGTCATGCCAGTGCAGGGAGCAAATGAGTGCGGAATCTATGTTCTGAGGATGACGCAGTTGTATGATGGCCAACGTCTAGTTAAATAAATTTTGAAATCCGATGTAACAGCTTCTCTGTTTTCTTTTCACTTTTTTGTTCTTTATGACGACCTTTTTTTAACCAGTTTCTGCATTTGTTTTCTTTTTTTTCAGCCTGCTGCTGAAGATTGGAAGGCGGAGTACATGTTCCAGCTGCTGTTCAATCCTTTGAACATGTTGTGTTATGAAGACATGCCGCATGAGTTACGTGAATTGATTGCGGACCTCGGGCTCACTTCCCTGTCGCAATCGCAAACGCAGTCGCAGACGCAGTAACAGTCATTTGGGGCAATGTTTTCTACTGGGTGCAAAAGGCTGTGCGTGGACAATAGCTAGGGTTTGATGTTGTGTTTGTGTGTGCTGACTAAGGTAGATAATGTATGAAAAAGTCTTTTTATTCTGTCGTTGTGTTTCTTCTTGTTTTTTATGCAGCAGTGCATGTGGATGAATTTGTATATGTATGTGTATTTTATATCAATATCTCATACAATATATATAAGTGTATAATTTTATCTTTTGTTGACGACCATGGTCTATGCGAATTGGCATTTTGTCACGCTTATATGTATGATATGTGTTCGATAAACTGTATTGCATTTGATGTCGAACTTCTTTGTCCAATATAAGAGCACTGCATTTATTTATTTTTTGTTTTTCAAGAAAAGTGCTGCATGTGTGTGCATGCCAAAGCTGCATTGCTTTATGATACTGAACTGCTTTTTTTTGCCAAAACAAAAAACGCATTGCTTTTTGCCTGTAGTTGCGTTTTGTAGTTGGTTTTTTTATTGTT
>NC_041387.1:519371310-519386317 GCF_002162155.2 Triticum dicoccoides
CCGCATGCGTAGGCGAGTCCGTCATACCCCATCGCCCCCTATCTATCTTAGGGGTCTGGCTCCGGGGGTTGTGCGCGCGTCCCTTTTTAATGGAAAAACAGAATGTCTGCACTGCGCCTGTCAACCAAGCGCACTGCGTGCATTAGCGCGAGGCCGAGCCTGGAAAGATCCGGAGCAGGCGGCGACACGGCTTGCCGCGGTGCCGCATGCGTAGGCGAGTCCGTCATACCCCGTCGCCCCCTGTCTATCTTAGGGGTGTGGCTCCGGGGGTTGTGCGCGTGTCCCCTTTTAATGGAAAAACAAAAATGATGTCATTTGTACTGCTTGCACCAACGTTGAGTACTACACTTCGTGTAGCAAGTGTGTTTGTTGGGGCCCTTGTCGTTCTTCATTTATGCATGTACTGCACTTCATGCATACACTTGTTGAACTGCCTTATGTTCGTTCTGTGAACTGTATTCACGTTTGTTTAGAAAGGTATACGGATTATATTTTTTTAGATATATCAATATTAATTTTTACGATTGTGAACTGCATTATTTTTTTTCTTTTTTATGTCTGAGTTTGTAGTCAGATTACCTAATTTTTTTGTTTAATGTTGGTTTTGAATATGTTTTGTATGTGAATAGTATGTTTTGGTATCACTCATTAAATTTTTCAAAGTTGTGTAGATAGTTGTTCTAATGCAAACTAATTTCTGCGAAAGCAATTGTTCACAAGCCAACTTACATTGTTTTTATAAAAGAAATGTTCGATATGAAGCAACGGACATTATCAAAATCTTGCATACATGAAACAAAGAACAACACAACGCCTAAAGTAAAGTGAAACTAAACACAGCCCTGATTTTTTCTAGTTGCTGTATTGGATTACATCATTGTTCTTCTTCTTCTTTTCTTCTTTGTCTCTTTTTGCCCTGTCCAGTCCCATTATGACATCGTAGATGATTCTCCATGACTCATATGTTGCGAATGCATCTATTGCCGCATACTTGATAAGCTTTTCTGGCAGCGGGCAAAATCCCCACAGAGTATTGTCCTCCTTGCGGTTAATTTTTTTCTTCATGTCATGGTAGTGAATGTCTATCATCCTGCCAGCAACATCAGCCAAAGAGTCAAACTTCTTTTTATTGTATGGGTCTCTCTATTCCACCTGAATATCAATGTAGTTATCGGAGTTGATCTCCAAACCAGATACCTTCAGCTTGCTTTAGTCTCCTTCAATAGCGAATCCGACGAAGGTGTACTCATCATTCATCAGGAATTTGTCTAGTTCCATTGGCCTGCAATATATTTGTATAGACCGAATATAGTTTATTTCTTTAGAACTAGCAATGTTTTTTTGTGTTTTTCTGAAACTGAACTGCAATATGAATATCTGAATCTGTTGCATTGAGCAGTTGCTAATACTTTGTTCAACATAACTAGTAAATCTGATAATAGATTGCATAAACAATGCATGTTTTGTGTATGCTTGTATTATTGAACCTAAATTCATACATGTTTTGTATGGTAATGTTGCAGTGAAGAAAATATAATTAAACTGCGTGTATTGCTAGATAATATAATTCAAGAATTGAACACATGAGTGACATACATGGAGCCAGATCAAAACTGTCAATAAATTCACATGTCATGCTTTTTCAAGAATGAGAACCAAAGGTTAAATATTATGGCAATTGCAGTGAAGAAAATTTAAAATCAATATTGACAAGCAATAGTTATTCTTACCTGTCTTTAGCTGAAGATATGTGGTAGACAAGGCATTCTTTTTGTACGCATAGCTGTAGCACCGCTGCATGCTGTGGCTTCTCGTAGTGTGTGTACTCGACATCAACACCTACTAGTTTGACGGGCATTCCACCGAGCTTCCTCCTGAACGTGGGCAGCATCTTGTCCACGTCTTTGCCCTTGCTTGTGCAAAGGACGTGGAGCTTGTGATTGCCGTGGAGGTGGACGTCGTGGAGCTCCCTGGTGTACTTGTGGCGCTGCTTGTACAGAGGTGGATCCGCCATTATTCTCCTCTGCTCTCTGGTGTTTCTTATAGAGAGAGAGAGGTTAGTGAAAGGAAGAGCGGATAAGAAGATGCAATGGGTTTTTTTGGGGGGACGAAGCAGTTGTGTTTTCTCCTCTGCTCTCCTCTGGTCTCCTTGACAGGACGTGGGAGAGGTGGAGCGGGGAGGTAGCGTGGTGGGGTTCTATTTTTAAGTTACGTGGCAACTGCCAGCAGGTTCTGCTATGAGGAGGCTCTTGTTAGTGCGTTGGAAATCCGGAACATCGTCGCCTCTTTTTTCGTGATTAGATCACTGTATTCACGCAACTGTCAGAAAATGTGATGATTGTGTCTTCGGTCAATTGTCCAAGTCAGTGCACTTCTTTTCTATCAAAAACGAACTTCTCAGGTCCACATAGTGCACTACAGTATGATTCACACAGATGTACTTTTTTTCTTCTCTTGATGGTGTTCTTTCTTTACTTCTCTTGATTTTTGTGGTAATACAACATTTGTGTTGATGGAGAGTAGTGTGGCTAGGGGTGTCGGAGTGCTTTGGTTAAGTAACAGGGCTGCTGAGGGAGTCCTGGATTAGGGGGTGTCCGGATAGCCGGACTACCATCATCAGCCGAACTATCATCGGCCGGACTATCATCATCGACCGGACTCCAAGACTATGAAGATACAAGATTGAAGACTTCGTCCCGTGTCCGGATGGGACTTTCCTTGGCGTGGAAGGCAAGCTTGGCGATACGGATACGTAGATCTCCTACCATTGTAACCGACTCTATGTAACCCTATCCCTCTCTGGTGTCTATATAAACCGGATGGCTCTAGTCCGTAGAACAACAACAACAACAACCATTACAATCATACCATAGGCTAGCTTCTAGGGTTTAGCCTCCTTGATCTCGTGGTAGATCCACTCTTGTAAACATCCACAATATCAATATCAATCAAGCAGGACATAGGGTTTTACCTCCATCAAGAGGGCCCGAACCTGGCTAAAACATCGTGTCCCTTGTCTCCTGTTACCATCCGCCTAGACGCACAGTTCGGGACCCGCTACCCGAGATCCGCCGGTTTTGACACCGACATTGGTGCTTTCATTGAGAGTTCCTCTGTGTCGTCACCGATAGGCTTGATGGCCTCCTCAATCGACAACGACACAGTCCTGGGTGAGACTTTTCTCCCCGGACAGATCTTCGTATTCGGCGGCTTCGCACTGCGGGCCAACTCACTTGGCCATCTGGAGCAGATCGAAAGCTACGCTCCTGACCGTCAGGTCAGGTTTGGAAGCCTAAACTTCACGGCCAATATCCGCGGGGACTTGATCTTTGATGGATCTGAGCCACAGCCGAGCGTGCCGCACTGCCACGATGGGCATGACCTAACTCTGCCGCCGGACAGCACCTTGGAGGCCGCACACGAATCCGCTCCGACCCATAATCCGGAGCCGATCACACGGATCGAGGACGGATGGCTAGACACCGCCTCGGGAGCTGCAACTTCTATGGTGATGGAGCCGAACACTTACCTTTTCCCGCATAAAGCCCATGAGTCCGAGGTGCCGGACCCCCTGCCGGACTCCGAACCTCCTACGCCCCTGCCAGTCGAATCCGATTGGGCGCCGATCATGGAATTCACCACTGCGGACACCTTTCAGCACTCACCCTTCAGCGATATCTTAAATTCGCTGAAGCATCTCTCGCTATCCGGAGAGCCCTGGCCGAACTACGGCCAGGATGGTCAGGACGCAGACAATGAAGAAATTCAGAGCCCACCCACCACCCACTTCATAGCCACCATCGACGATCTAACCGACGTGCTAAACTATGACTCCGAAGACATCAACGGTATGGACGACGATGCCGGAGACGATCGAGAACCAGCGCCTACAAGGCACTGGAAGGCCACCTCATCACATGACATATATATGGTGGACACCCCAAAGGGAAGCGATAACGAGGAACAACGGGACGCGGCAGAGGATAATCCCGCCGATAAACAACCAAAACGGCGACGTAGACGCCGCCCTAAGTCCCGCCTCGATCAAAGCAGCATTCCTAACGACCCAACAATAGAGCAGGGCAAACCCGCGGACGACGAACATACAACCAAGCAACCATCCGAACAGGACGAACCGGATAATCAACCCCTTCACGGAGCAATCAACAGTCCGGACACACCACCGGAGCATAAGAACCTTCACAAAAGACTCGTCGCCACTGCAAGAAGTTTGAAGAAGGAAAAACAGAAGCTGAAAACAGCGAAAGACATACTCAGAATGAAGTGGAGCAAAGTACTCAAGACCGCAGACAAATATGGCAATGGCCATCAAACAAAGAGCTACCCGAAGCGCAAGCTGCTACCAGAATTTGACAAGGAAGCCATAGAGCCCTCACAGTCAAAAAATAAAGAGGCCGCCTAGCCGGATAGACGGCCAGATGACAGGCCAAAAGCGACAAGCGGCGCCGCACACAAGCCGACTTATGATCCTGGGAAAACGGACGGCCCAACTAGGTCCATCTACGGGCCAAAAAAGAGGGCCCCAGGAAGTAACACAACACGACAAGTGTTCGAAGACAGCGGCACACCCAAATACAGGGGCGCCGCACACCCGATATGTTTTACCGATGAGGTGCTGGATCATGAATTTCCAGCAGGGTTCAAACCCATAAACATAGAGGCATACGCCGGCACAACAGACCTCGGAGTCTGGATAGAAGATTACATACTACACATACACATGGCCAGAGGAGATGATCTCCGCGCCATAAAATACCTACCCCTAAAGCTCAAAGGGCCAGCTCGGCATTGGCTCAAAAGCCTCCCAAAAAACACTGCTGGAAGTTGGGAAGAGCTTGAGGACGCGTTTAGAGCAAATTTTCAAGGGACTTATGTCCGCCCTCCAGATGCAGACGATCTGAGTCACATAACCCAACAGCCCGGAGAATCAGCGTGCAAATTCTGGAACAGGTTCCTTACTAAAAAGAACCAAATAGTCGACTGTCCGGACGCGGAAGCCTTAGCAGCTTTTAAACACAACGTCCGAGACGAACGGCTCGCCAGACACCTCGGCCAAGAGAAGCCAAGAACAATGGCCACGCTAACAAGCCTCATGACGCGCTTTTGCATAGGAGAAGACAGCTGGCTAGCAAGATGCAGCACCAGCGATCCGAGTACATCCGAGATCAGAGATGGAAACGAAAAATCACGGCACAGGAAAGATCAGCGCCGGAATAAAGAAAAAAGCCCAAAGGGCACGGCGGTCAACGCCGGAGTCAAAAGCTCGTGGCCAAACAATAAAACACTGCCTCTTAAGGACAACATCGACGAGCTATCAAATTTAAACAAAATTTTAGATCGGATATGTCAAATCCACAGTACCTCCGGAAGGCCTGCAAACCATACCAACCGAAATTGTTGGGTTTTTAAACAGTCCGGCAGACTCAACGCCAGACACAAGGGGCTCGATGCGCCAAGCGAGGACGATGACGAACCCCACAAGCAGAGCACCGGAAGTCAAAAGACTTTCCCACAAGAAGTCCAAACAGTAAACTCACTTCATGTGATAGTACGGAAAACCAACACGGCACTCGCTAAGACAAGTGTCGCACGGTCCACCCCAGCGGAACACCGAGATTGGATGTCAAAACCAATCACTTTCGACCATCTGGATTAGTCCAGAAGTATCCGGAACGCAGGATAGACTGCCCTGATATTGGATCCCATAATAGACGGACTGCAATTCACGCAGGTTTTGATGGACGGCGGCAGTGACTTAAACCTGCTATATCCGGACACAATCCGCAAGTTGGGATAGACCCTACTACAATTCGGCATAGCCGCACTTCCTTCAAAGGAGTGGCGCCAGGCCCTTACACCAGGTGCATAGGCTCATTATTTCTAGAAGTTGTGTTCGGGTCACCTGACAACTTCCGACGAGAAAAGCTAACCTTTCATGTCGCCCCATTTAAAAGTAGCTATCAAGCATCACTGGGACGGGAAGCTTTCGTCCGTTTCAATGCAATACCACATCACGCGTCTCTTACACTTAAAGTGCCCGGTCCACGTGGCATCATTTCATTAAAAGGTCGCCCGAGACCCCGGACATGGCTGGACGAGTCCGGAATAAATAAGCTAGGGGCTGCCTAGCCGCACACCCCTTCACAAGGGTTTGTACATATAAAGCCATAATGAGCTAGCATAGGCTCAGCTTTATTAATCTATATTTCAATTTTTATGCACTTTCTCGCACGATTTCTTTTCAAACTAAGATCCTCTCTTTTTACAGATGAACAGCGTGCACACCCATCCAGGATACGGCACAACGGAGACACAGGCGCAGACGTGCAGTAGGGACCTGTTGCAAGGACTCTTTTCAGACTAAGACCCTATGTAAACCTTTCTTACTGTCTCTTGTTGCTATAATCCCCTGGTTTCTCATTATAACCAGAGTGGAGGCTGGCGTTTTGGCATAGGCTGCGCCAGAAGAACTTGCCCGTACCTGGACACAAGGGGCTTAGGGCATTGTTTTGCCCGCTATTGTAAAGACTGAACACCTTCGGGAGTGTTCGGCGTCTCGAGTTAGGCCTTATATGCATGAGCTCCGAATCATGTCTTTGGTCAAATGTTAGGTTTGCCCGGCTCCTGTGTTTTGCTGCCTTACGTTCCGTATCATCGGCTAACGCGGCACTAGGAGAACTACTGCGATTGTGCCCCAGTTCGGCTGGGCGAGCACCTCAGTAGAGAAAGCTGAAAACTGACTGTCATGATACAGCGAGAGACTGGTCAACCACTCGATTGACCATGGGAATGTTTAGAATTCCTCCTCTTTGACGAAGGGCCGTTTCCCGGTCAGGCACATATGCACCCCAAATTCGGAGAGCGCGGTGCCCCCAGGGGCTATGTCGTAGCCCCACCCTCGAACTCCATGGCTAAGTGAAAGTGATAAAGCATTATAGTCCGGTTGCCTCGTTTGCTACGCTACCACCTCCTTTACAGGACCGAGACGTCGGGTTAAGTGTGAAAACGTGCTATTTTTTGCAAACACCCCCGCACCTTGTGCATGGGGGCTGAAGCCGACGACTGCCATCTTTCAGGTTATACACACGTATACATGAACGGCCGCACAGGAGATATTCTATTACTTGAATGCACAAGTATAAAAGGCGCTTACATCATAAATATTGTTTTATATCATAAAAATGTTCATTCTAACGTAACATTTTTTGAGCACTGCGACTCTATTACACGAGCACCACGCAGCACTTCGCCAAAATAGTGCTCGGCGGGTAACCGGCTATCGTCCGAACCCGGGGTCGCAACAGCGGTGGCATCCATCTCTGTCCAATGTGTCTTCACACAGGCGAGTGCCATCCGCGCACCCTCTATGCAGGCCGACCGCTTCATTGCCTTCATATGCGGCACCGCCCCAAGAAATTGCTGCAATAAGCCAAAGTAACTCTTTGGCTTGGGCCTATCCGGCCAGACATGGGTCACTATATTCGTCATAGCAAGCCCGGACAACCTATTTAGCTCAGCCCACTCGGCCAAACGGTCGGTCAGCGGAAGTGAACACTCCGGACTATGGAATTGAGACCAAAACAGCTCTTCCGTCTTGTGATCCTTCTGGCTTTGAAAATGCACAACGGCATCCGCCGCACTCGCTGCTAAGTCCATATAAGGGTCCTCTGGACCCCACAGTTGGCCCAGCTGAGCATACTTTGGATCTGTAAACCTTCGGCGCAGCAGAAAAGCCTTGCCAGCTACAATATCTCCGGCCTAGCGCAGCTCTTCCTTTATAGCCCGCATTGCAGAGCGGGCATCCTTGGCTTCGGCGGTAGCCTTCTCCAGGTCTTCTTGCCCGGCTAGGCGCTCCTTCCCAAGAGCCTCATTACGGTCGGTAGCATCTTTTAACTTCACGGCCATTTCGGCCATCTCTTCCCTGCTCCGGCAGTGTGCGGCCCTTTCGGCCGCTAACTCCTCGGCCGCCCTCGAGGCCGCCGCATTACTCCTTCTGGCCTGCTCCTTGGCTTGAGCAAGTTCGGTCCGAAGGCTCTCCATAGCGGCGGCACTATCTGCATTTCACACACATGTTGTAAGGAGCTGGCTTCGGCTCCCTTACCAAGTGACCGCACAGAAACACTTACCTTGTGACTCATCAAGTCGCCTGTTGACCAGCTTGATGTCCGCATCCACAACAGCGAGTTGCCGCTTTAGATCAGCAACTCCATCAGTCCGGCTGGCCCCCGGACGACCCGCCACCTACATCGGCACGGCGGAAATTTAAACCTGCGATTTTGATCCTCGGCACGCTGTCGATTTCGACAACCTACCGAGTCTCAGGGGCTACTATCTATACAGGGCGCATTCTATATGCAAAACTGTTAAAAGGTGTGTCATTTTTACGTACCTCAAACCCCGCCAGCAAACTCCTGACGGCATTATGCAACCCGCCTTCGGCGGACGAAATCCTTTCAATCACCATGCTCATCAATGCGTGGTGATCTTCTAAGATAGACGCCTTCTCAACAGATCCTTCAGCCGTACACCAGTTGGCGCCGAACTATCCGGCTTTGCCAAACCCGGGGGCTCCCTTCGTGACGACACTTCAGGCTCGTCCGCCCTATCCGACAGCGCCCCGGACGGAGGCGTCTCGCTCTCCATCATCTCCGGACGAAGGTCCCCCGAAGACGAGCTCATTTGCGAAGGACGGAGATCCGAACTACAAGGTAAAAACTTTAGTTATCCTCAGAAGCACAAATAGGGATGTCCCTTATTATGAAACTCCTTTCTTTCTACTTACGGCTCGTTGGAGGGCTGATTCTTTAAGGGAGATTGTGCGGCTGGGGCCTCCCCGGACGCAGGACCCTCTGGCGAAGATTTCTTCCCCTGTTTAGGGGCTTTTGCCCCCGGGTCCTCGGAGGCAGTCCTCTTCTCCCCTTGGAGGGAGGGATTCTCGATCCCCCCTCTTTCAAGAGCCTCCTTAGGCGAGGCAGTAGCTTTCCTGCTTTCCCCTTCGTCTTCCTCTGGAGGCGCAACCTCAAGCATCCGGACCAGCACGGAATCCGACGCGGTCTCGGGGAGGGGGGCCGGACACCGTATCAATTTTGCTTCCGCTATCCACTCCTGTGTAGAAGGAAGTTGGTCATAAGGCGAATCATCGAAAGGCAAACAAACTGTATGTCCGGACTTGGGACTACTTACTTGAGTATCCGGGCAATTGCAGCTTAGGCCAGCATCCTCGGTCAATTCTGGACGCGCCTCTTGCGATCCGAAGAATAATTTGTACATTTCCAGGGGTGTCATGCCCATGAAGTGTTGAAGAATCCGTGGGCCCTCCGGATTGAACTCCCACAGCCGGAGAGGGCGGCGTTTGCAGGGCGGGAGACGCCTAATCAGCATAACCTGCATTAGTACCACCATATCAACCTCCCTCGTTTGGAGATCTCGAATCCGGCCCTGCAGTAGGGGCACGTCCTTTGACAGCCCCCAGTTGAGCCCTTGGGTGACCCACGACATCAACCGTCGTGGAGGTCCTGGGCGGAATAAGGGCGGCGGCTTTTGTCTGCGGCCCCTCGGAACGGTAATATAGAACCACTCTTGCTGCCACGGGCCGAGCT
The DNA here is from genome assembly GCF_002162155.2 of Triticum dicoccoides. Classification (NCBI taxonomy): domain Eukaryota; kingdom Viridiplantae; phylum Streptophyta; class Magnoliopsida; order Poales; family Poaceae; genus Triticum; species Triticum dicoccoides. The sequence continues at coordinate 519,380,931 of NC_041387.1, forward strand.
CCTCTTGGAAGGAGCCAGCGGGCCACGGGGCATCGGCCCTCCTACTTATGGCCGCCCCGCCGCACTCCGCTTGACGCCCCCCGATCATCTTCGGTGCCACATTGAAGGTCTTCAGCCACAGGCCGAAGTGAGGGGTGACGCGGAGGAAGGCTTCGCAGACAACAATAAATGCCGAAATATGGAGGATGGACTACGGAGCCAAATCGTGGAATTGCAACCCATAGTAAAACATGAGCCCTCTCACAAAAGGATCCATCGGGAAGCCTAAACCCCGACAGAGGTGGGATACAAAAACGACGTACTCGCCGGGCTCGGGGGTGGGGATGGCCTGCCCTTCGGCAGGCAACCTGTGCGAAATCTCATAAGCCAGGTACTTGGCCTCCTGCAGCTTTAGCGCGACCTCCTTCGTTCCATCGGCCCTAGAGGTCGGAACCGGACATCGTTGAAGGTCCGAAGCGCTCGAATCTGGAGCTCTAGGTGCTAGAACTTGGAGCAGGGAGAGGATTCGATGGAGGATTGAAGAAAAGAAACGAGCCTTGGTCCCGTTATAAAGAGGGAGAATACCGAGAGCCGTCTCTGTGACCATTTGGGACTCGCCTTCGATAGAGGGGGCGTGGCAACGGGCGCGGTTGGGTTACCCACGTCCGTATTGATGAGAATCCCGGATTAAGGGGGAACACGATCTCTGCTTCGACAAGACGTGCCAAGGAAACCGCTTCGCTAAATACGCTGAGGTAGTAGAGTAAAAAACGATTCAAGTAATGGCTTGGTAGTGGCGTGATGTCATGCCGCAAAAAACGTCAGCAGATTGAACCTGTGTATATATTATTCTCTCTATGGTGGAATGTGGAATTTATTTTGCAGAGACGGACACTATCCTGGTGTTCACCATCTTCTATCATTCGGAGGAACCCGCCTTGCAATGCCAAGCAATATACGCGCCGGACTTATCGTCATTGAAGCCTGGTTCAGGGGCTACTGAGGGATTCCTGGATTAGGGGGTGTCCAGATAGCCGGACTACCATCATCAGCCGAACTATCATCGGCCGAACTATCATCATCGACCGGACTCCAAGACTATGAAGATACAAGATTGAAGACTTCGTCCCGTGTCCGGATGGGACTTTCCTTGGCGTGGAAGGCAAGCTTGGCAATACGGATACGTAGATCTCCTACCATTGTAACCGACTCTATGTAACCCTAGCCCTCTCCGGTGTCTATATAAACTGGATGGCTCTAGTCCGTAGAACAACAACAACAACAACCATTACAATCATACCATAGGCTAGCTTCTAGGGTTTAGCCTCCTTGATCTCGTGGTAGATCCACTCTTGTAAACATCCACAATATCAATATCAATCAAGCAGGACATAGGGTTTTACCTCCATCAAGAGGGCCCGAACCTGGGTAAAACATCGTGTCCCTTGTCTCCTGTTACCATCCGCCTAGACGCACAGTTCGGGACCCCCTACCCGAGATCCGTCGGTTTTGACACCGATAGCTGCATTCTTATTTCAGCCATACTGCATTGCAAAGTGAAGATAACTGCAATTCATTAAAAAAATATACTACTTTGTGCTTCCATGTGAAGAACTGCATTGTTATACGTCTCTGACTGCATGTGTACGTTGACATCGGGCTTCCTGCGTTTTATTTATTAATATTCTTACATTGCCGACGCACATTTTATTTTGTTTGTTGTCATTCATTTAAAAAATGTTTGTCATTTTCCTTTTTGATGTTTTATTTCTGAACATATTGTTTTTTCTTAGTGGGCTTTGTTGGCCCTGTGTTCTGGTTGTGAAGACGCAATTGGGCCCTAGTCTGCCTGTGAGCACGGCTGGTTCCCGGTGCGCTGTGTGTGATCTAATGTTTAGTCCCACCTCGCCCGTGGAAGGCGCGCCCGACATGTTTATAAGCGGTGGCGAAGCCTCTGTGTCGAACTCCTCTTGTTACTTATTTGGGTGCTTGAACACGGCGCTCGTAGCTGTATGCTCTCTGACCTGTGGGCCCATGTGTGGCCGGCCCCATGCACTGTGACTCAGAACGACTCGCCTTCTATGGGCGCAGATCTATTACGAGACCGGCTGGGGCCGGTAGCACGTGGGTGGTCAATTTTTTTCTTTTTATTTTTCTGCCTTGTGTGTTTTTTCAATGTTGGGGTGTGCACTGCATTGATTAGAGTTCTATACTGCATGTGCACGAATTCCGTACTGCATGAACAGTTCTCATTTTTTTATTCCCGTGTTTTTTCTATTATATAGTCTTTTTTTCCCAATGTACTGTAGTGCACTGCTTAGTAAATCATAGGTGTAATGCGTTGATTATGGTTCTGTACTGCACGTACATATATTTCTTTACTCCATTGATTATTTATGTGTTTGCCTTATGTGTTTTTTCAATGTCGGGTGTGTGCACTGCATTGATCAGGGTTCTGTACTGCATGTATACGAATTCCGTACTGCATGTGCAGTTCTCATTTTTTTATTCCCGTCTTTTTGCTGTTATGTGATCGTTTTCCCAATGTATGGGAGTGCACTCCTTAGTAAATCATACACGTAATGCGTTGATTATGGTTCTGTACTACACGTTCATATATTTCTGTACTTCATTTTTTATTTACATGTGTGCGTCTTTCCTTTTCTGGTTTTGCTCTTATGTATTATTTTTTCAAATTTAGGTTCGTGTATTGCTTTGTTGGGTATGTTAAGCCTTCATTCGACAGATTATGTACTGCATTCGTGCACAACTTGCACTGCATGCGTCCTGTTTGCATTCTGTACAACAATTTCATCACCAGCAAACTAAGTTGAACTGAAAGCAAACTAACATAATCAGAGTTAATCGTTACAAAGCGATTCTGCATGGCAAGCAAACTAGGTTCAGCACACAAGCAAACTAACGATACATAAGCAAACAACACAAAGCAAATTTGATGATAATTCTAAAAGAACGCTGGCATTGTTGGCTCCTGGCCGGCACCATCTTCTTCTTCACCAGTCAGGCTCTCCCCATGCCCAGCTGCTCCTAGCGCGCTTCTTGGGGGGCTCCTCCTTCTCCAGCTTTGCACGGCGAAGGTCGTCCTGGATGATGGTGATGCGGTTCCAAATCTCATACGCTGCGTTGGCGTCATTTGCCGCGTACTCGATGTGCCTCCTGGACAGAGGTAGGGTGGCCCAGCGCTGGTGCTCGTCGTCGGTGATCTTATTCTTCATGTTGCTGTAGTAGTCATCGATGATCACACCAGAGACGTCCCAGAGGGAGTCCAACGGCTTGGTTGCCTCGGGCACCCTCCACTCTTTTTGGATGTCAACGAAGTTGGCGACCTCCGGTTTGACGCGCTCCAGCCTGGTTTTGTCGCCGTCGATGGAGAAGCCTGCAAAGGTGTACCTGGGGTCGGCGAGGAAGTTGTCGATGATGGTGCACCTTTCAGTGTCGCTCATTTGGAAGAGCAGCACCGGGTGATTCTTGCCGATGGAGAGCTGGCAGAGGGCGGGTTTCTGCATCGCTTTAGGATCGTTGTCGTACATGAGATCAATGCCGACGATCTTGTGGCGCTGGAGGCTAAGGTGGCGCTCGTACTGCGCGAGGGTGATCGCCATCTGGTTCTTGTTGTTGGTGTGGATGACGTGCAACTTGGTGTTGCCGTGCACCTCCACGGCGTTGTTGCCCTTGTACTCGTCGGTGAACATCATCGCTGGTGTCAGGGCTTGGTGCTTTTGCGTTGATATGGGGCGATTTGGTGTGAGCGCAATGGACACTTGTGTTGTTGTGGATGAGAAGGCCTTTGGCAGGGGTCTGAATTTAAGGGGAAGGGCGCGGGGTGGGATGGCCTCGTCGGGTGAACTGCACGATCGCGCTGATGATGCAGTTGTGCAGATCGTGGGTTGTTTTTGCATCTGTGATCGTGGGCTTGTGGCGATGGAACTGCTCCGATTGGGTGGTTGTATGCCAACGTGGGTTTTTTTAAGGTGTGTTTGTTTTATTTTTGATGAGCACATTCTTTATAACCACCACTTTTTTCTATGCGAACAGGCATTTTGTTATGTTTTATACATGCATCATGTGCGATAATGAACTGCATTCGTATATAGTCCTGCACTTCATCTGCTAGAATACAGTACTGCACTTGTGTATACATGTGCGTACTTCACTATTTTTTGAGTTTATTTATTCGTGTAGGGTAATCGGGAACTAGATTGCCATACCGCACTGCATCGTCTAACGTAATGCACTGCATTTTTTACATCCACATACTGCATCTTGTTTTTGCTTGTACTTACTGCAGTCCCTGGTATGGGAGGGGTAGGGAAAGGGGTTGGGGGTGGGGGGGGCCCTCCCCCTTTTTTTGAACTTATTATTTTTTCTTAGTCGGCCTTGTTGGGCCTGTGTTCGGCTAGTTTAGAGACGCATTTGGGCCCAAGTCGGCCTGTGAGCACGGCTTGGTTCCCGTTTTGCTGTGTGTGCGTCCAAATGTTTAGTCCCACCTCGCCCGCGGAAGGCGTGCCCGACCTGTTTAAAAGTGCTGGCGATGCATACTGGTCGAACTCCTCCACATACTTCTCTGGGCGCTTATACACGGCGCTCGCAACTATATGCCCTATGACCTGTGGGCCCATGTGTGGCCGGCCCCATGCACTGTGACTCAGAACGACTCCCCTTCTGTGGGTGCAGACCTATTACGAGACTGGCTGGGGCCGGTAGCACCTGGGTGGTCAATTTTTTTCCTTTGTAACTTTTTCAACGTTGGGGGCGTGCACTGTTTTTTTAGTAAATCATGCGAGCACTAAATTGATTTAGTTTCAGTACTACATGCGCACGCATACCGTACTGCACATTTTCTGCGCTACATTTTTGTGCACTGCATCGGTATCATTTTTCTTTATTGTTTTTCCTCTTTCGTATCTTTTTTTCTTAGTGTACGGGTGTGCACTGTTTTTGTGCCCCTATGCGCACTACATTCGTCATAGTTCTGGGCTGCAGGTGTACACATTTTTGCATTGCGTGCATCCTTCTTTGTGCCAAAAAGCATGTACTGCACTTCGTGCACACATATAGTGAACTTCCTGGTACGAATTTGGAGAACTGCACACATAAAATGGCCTGTGGATTATAATTGTTTAGAGTATTATTTTTTAATGATCTGTGGTTTTGTTCGTGGGAATTGCTGTAGTCAAAGTACACCTTCTTTTTTCGTTCCTCTTTCTTTGGTAACATAAGCCTTTATTGATTGTCCTTTATTCTTGGGAACATAATTTCCATTAAGTCCCCTTTAATTTTAGTTTTGACCTTTTTGCATTCCTCTTATATAAATGAAGGCTAACTTATGCCCTTCCTTTGCACTTCATTTTCTCCTCTAGCCGCAAGTTCTCTCCTTTCTCCAGCCT
>NC_041387.1:519386799-519406217 GCF_002162155.2 Triticum dicoccoides
TTTTCTATGTTTTTGCTGCGATGGCTCCAGGCCCCTGTGCGTATCTCTTCTGCTGTGGCCATGGTTGCGGTGTGCCGACGCACTGCAATTGTTCAGCTTGCTCGCCGGCCCATCGTGCTCGTCGTGGTGGGAAGGTATTGTGCCGAACTGGGCGAGCCGAGCAGCTTGCATATGGTACAGTATTCACGGAAGGATTGAATATGGGCCAGATCAACGTATCTGCATTCTATTCTGCGCTGCTTCGCCGTGGCCTTGGCTGCGTGAGTCCTTTTGTCCATCAGCTTACGCCAACAGATGTGGAGACTCACTACAAGATGGTATCTTTCGTTAGAAATGATTTTTTTCTTTGTGTTTTTTTGTATAATTCCATTGTATTCTGAACTTGTACTAATTTAGGAATGCACTTTTTTCTTTGTTTTTGGAAGTGTACTGCAATGTGTTCTCATTTTCTTGTTTTTTTTGCTTGTGTGCATGTAGCTTATGTTTTAGTTTACAGGTTAGAATATGTGAACTGCTTATATATTAGCTGAGCACTTCATATTTCTACATTTTTTCAAATTTGTATGGTGTGTACTACATGTAGCTAGACTATAGTACTGCATTATAGTTCTAAGCGAACTGCATATTTGCAAGTTCCATACTACAGATTGAAACGTTTTATATGTACTGCTTGTTGGACTGTTGTGCACTTCATCTATCTCTGTTCACAATATGAGAATTGTACTGCTAGTTTCGTTCTCAAACAGTTTTATTATTTTTAACAGTAAATTCCTCAACGAGCTGTTAGGTATGTGCGAATCAAGAAGAAAGGAATTCTTCAAGTTATTCTTGGTAATGGATACCTTCAACCAGCCAAGTACAGTTTAGGCATTGACGGGCGGCTATGTCTGCACAAAGGGTGGATGGAATTTTTCATTGATAGTGGCCTAAAGTCTGAGCAAGTGGTTGTTCTCAACTTCTTTGAACTCGAGGATCGTACTATTAGAATCATGTTTGACGTGATTGGCTAAGGTTATGAGGTTGATTTGTAATAACTACTTTTGCGTGTTGAACGCTTCATCTTTTTGATGTGTTTTATAATAAGCACTTTTGTGATCTGAACCGCTTCAATTATCATTCAACGGGAAATTTGTGTTTGCATGGTTACAATATGTGAACTGCTTATATGTCAGCTGAGCACTACATGTTTCCACATTTTTTCCCAATTTGCATGGTGTGTAATGCATGTAGTTAGTCTATAGTACTGCATGATAGTTCGAAGCATACTGCATATTTGCAAGTTCCATACTGCACATTGAAATGTGTTTTATATGTACTACTTGTTGGACTGCAGCGATCTAACAATATTTTTTACATGGTTTTTGAATCAAAATGTGTCAATGTTTTACTCAAGACTGCTATATATATATGGTATACTCTATATACCATTTTCTCCTTGCATGGTTTACACAAAATTTAAACTGATACATAAGTCATGGAGATAAGCAAATTGCTATGCATACGATTAATTTATTGTCTGTTCATCTATTTGGTCGTTAACCTGCTGCTTCTGCGCGGTGACTGGAGCGTGTCTAACATCGCACTTTCTTTTGTTTTCCATGGTGGTGTTGCTGGTTCTTGCTCTGAACCTTTGTGTTTGTAGCCCCTCGCGTGCTGGTTGATGGCTGCTTTCGTTTTTCAGCGTTGTGAACTGCATCCTTCTTTGTTCCGCGCTTACTGGTTGATGGCTGCTTTGGTTTTTCAGCGATGTGAACTGCATCCTTCTTTGCTCTCTGCGTGCTGGTTGATGGCCGCTTTGGTTTTCCAGTGCTGTGAACTGCATCCTTCTTTGCTCCCCGTGTGCTGGTTGTTGGCTGCTTTCGTTTTCCAGTGCTGTGAACTGCATCCTTCTTTGCTCCTACCTTGTTTTTTGAAAGTGGTGTTGTTCTCGTTTTTTCTGTACAACAACATTTCCTTGTGGTGGTCTTGTTGATATTGTTTCTTCATGTTCTTCGTCCTCTTCACTCTCTTCAGTCTCTTCACTCTCTTCTTCCTCTTCATCATCTTCATCATATGTTTCTTCATAAGGCTCTGTTTCTTCAGTTTCTTCATGTTCTTCGTCCTCTTCACTCTCTTCTTCTTCCTCCTCTTCTCCGTCTGCTTCTTCATAAGCCATTTCGTCTTCAGTTTTGTCACCATCTTCTTTTTTGATCTCACCTTCTTCGTCTTCCTCATTTTATGATATTTTTCTTTTTCTTTTGGGGCAGGTTCTTGAATTGTGTCTCTTCCTCTTTTTGCAGATGCTACAACGTCTCGGTTTCGTCCATTTCTTAGTGTTGTGAGTGGAATTTCTGTTTTGTTGTGCATCTCCATGTCGTCATTTTTCTTGTTCATTTCTTTTTGTACACGTCCTCGAATTATGGCTGCTGATTGCATTACATGTTTTGCACCTTCTTACTCCGAGTGGGTGACCATCACTGTCCAGCTCAGGCTGTGGCTTACTGTTTTTGTCATCATTTTTCTCCTTGCATGCCACCTTTTTGTGGGTTGCGTCTCCCCCTTTCTTTCTTCCTCTTTTGTTTGAAACAGGAGGTGGAAGAATTGTTTCCTTTTTGATAGCACCAGTTCCGATGTGATTAATATTTTCTACTTGCTCGGCATTATTGTCATGCTGGTATTTCTCTGCTTGCTTTAGTTTTGCTGCTTCTTCTTCTTCTTTGTTGAGCACGTCAACTTCCTCTATCAGTGCCCTCATACTAGACAATGCTCTGTGGCACCCAGCATCGGACCTTGTCGCTCTGTTTGCAAGGTCCATTGCTGTTTCTGTCAGCAATTTTTTACGGCAAAAAAGCGAGGTTTCATCTGGTGCTGTTTGTTCGTAGTCTCTTCTATCAAACGTTGCATCTGATCTTGCGTTACGGGTGTATCTTTTCTTGATGTACACCTCAGGAATGTTGAGTACTCTCAAATGATAAAGCATGCATAAGACATGGACGCAAAAGAGGCCTGCAGACAAACACATGATTTTTTTTGTTCTGTAAGTGAACTGCATGAAATTAGTAAACATATATTTTTTTCATTATTTGTTCATTTTTTAAAGAAGTGAACATCATTTGGTTTTGTTAATTACTCATGCATGTGTACTTTTAAAGTTCATTAAGTGAGCTTTCGTGCATGACTATGAGAATCTAGAATTTTTTTTCTAGGAGTCTCACCTATGTGTGTCCAGAGTTTGCACTCACATTCGTAGACACCTTTCTGTTCATCGGCGACCACTTGGAAATTATGCCTTGCCCAGTCAAATGCATCCGATCTGTTGTAGTGGTATACGAGATACTTTGTCGGGTTCTCAGGGCACCGTTCTGCTCTGAATGCAGTGCTACGGTAGAGTGTTTCTTTGAAATCTGCAAACACTGCCCTTGTCTACACTTTAGATAGCTGAACTTCGAAGCCAAACTTTGTTGTTGTTTTTACCTCTGACTGCATGATCACAAATGCACTGTTACGAACCAGAGAAATGAAAAAATTGTTTGTTTTTGTAGTCATATTTTTTAGCAGTTTTTGATTGACATTTTGTTTACCTCATTTGCTACTGTCTCTACGTGCTTGACGGCCTTCCTGGTCTGAATGCACTTGTCCACCTGTTAAGCAAACAGATGGAGATCATGCTTCTCCCTGACAAAATTTTTCTTCAGTATGCGGTTCATGCTCTCGCTTCTCTGTGTGGAAGTCATCCGAGCATAGAAAATTTCCTTGTAGTAAGCTGAGATCCACTCGTGCCTGTCATCCCACATCGAATTCATCACTTCGTCGTCCTGCAAGTTGTACTTCTGAATGAGGTTCTTCCATGCTCGTTCAAATTCTGACGGCATTAGTGGGTGGTTCAGCACTGCATTGAGTTCGTCCTTGAGCTTCTCGTGCGCCTTATACAGCAAGGCGAGGTGGTCCTTGTACTTCTTCATGATATGCCACCGACACAGCTTATGCAGAGTTTGTGGGAGGATAGTTTTTAATGCTGCCTTCATCGAAGAACACTGGTCTGAGAAGAGACAAACAGTGTTTTTTATTAAGTTGTTTGCGTGTGTGCAAGATAGATGGAAGAAATATAAGTGCACAAAACAAAACGTAAGTATGCATGTTTTTTTATTTTTTGTACCTGTGAGCATGCAGATTTGCGGCTTGTTGTTCATACACCTCAGAAAGGTCTTGAAAACCCACTCAAATGATGGTATTGTTTCATCTCGCACGAGTGCAACAACAAATATGGTGCTCTATAGATGATGGTTCACCCCCACAAACACTCCCAACAATATGTGGAATTTGTTAGTTTTATACGTCGTGTCAAATGTAACGCAGTCTCCAAAATCTTCATACGATCCTCTGCAACTTGCGTTCGCCCAAAAAGACGTTTCTTACACGGTTATCAGCATCAATGTCATAATCATAGAAGAACTCTGGGTTTATCTTTTGCATTTTCTCGAAGAAATCCAGAAGTTTCTTGACATCATCTTCAGACTCTTCTCTGGCAAACTTCTGTTTCCTGCATTTTCAGAGACAATGCAAAGTTCTCTCATCGAACAGATAATAATTACAGACAGAATGCTCAAGAGATATGCTCTGTTACGTGCTTACTTGTTTACCCAGTCGCGGCTAGTATGTCCCATGTACTGCAGACCACCGGACATACGCGATAGCGTCGACATCATCTGAGCATGTGTGTGGTTGTCTAGTTGCATGTCTTTCACTAACTGGTCTATCAAAGGATCATCTTTTTTGTGTGATCGCATGTGCAAAAGCATCCCGGGGCTTTCCAGCATCTTGTGATTGTGGTTGAGTTGAACCATTTCTATCACAAATGTGTCATCCTTCCTTTTTTTACTCTAATCTTTGCATTCCAGCCAATCCTTTTTGATGTCTTATGATGTACCCGGTGATAATCTGACACAGCTTGCTTGTGCACCCCTTCTCTTGAGCAGACAATGTAGGCATTTGTCCTGTGTTTTGCCCACTTGCGTATACCAAACCCTGCACATCTTGCATAATTGTTGTAAAAGTCCCATGCCTTGTCATACGTGGTGAACTTCATTCCAGCAGCAGGTACGAGGTTCAGCGGCATGTTTTTATCCTGCATTAATTGCAATGCTCTATGAGATAATTTGTTTTGTTCTGTTTTTTAAATACGAGGAGTGCATACGAGTTTAATAAAGCATTTTGCAATGTTCCTAGCCAAACCTCACAAGAAATATCAGTGTGCACTGCAATGTTATCTGAATGGACTACAACTATTTTTTTTTCAGACCATAAACTTACATGTGTGTAGAGTCGTTCGCCCGATCGTGTTTGTAGCTCGCCAGGTTGTATTGGACATGGCGGGGTTATAGCAGATCTGTGTAGTTGAGGATCTCGCGGCGGCAACAGTGAGGAGGATTTGTACATGCTGTTTACTTTTGACCGAGGCACCGTTGGTGGTCGCAGCGTAGAAGTTGATGCAGCAGGTCTTGTTGGAGCTCTGTTTTTTGGTGCAGCAGGTGGACGCTGAGCTCTGTTTTGGGGTGCGGCAGGTGGACGTGGTGGTAATCCAGTGTTGTGATGATGTCTCGGTGGAATGGTTTGAAAATTTTGGAGCAGTGGCACATCATCATAGACATAATCATCATTTGCTTCAACATCGTGTTCAACTACGTCATCATTGTCTGTTCGGACATGCTATCCAAACATAGTGAACTCGTGCTTATACTCTGCGTTGAGAACTATTATCGGCTCATCTTCATCGTCATCTTCTCCAGCATCGTGTTGGTGAGTGCCTTCCCAGACGAATGTGACAACATCGTCACCTTCAACTACATCTTCTTCCTGGGAAAAATCTTCTTGTGGAGAGTACTGTACCCTGTTTGTCGTCATGAAGAATCCACGAGGAATCTCAGGGGTAACCCAGCCAGTATCTCTTTCAGAAGAATATCCACTCTTCTGAAAGTTGTTGTTCTCAGTGCTGTCAATTATGCGCGGCATTTTGTATCTGCTGAACATCATCTCTTGCACACAAAATGACCGATCTGCATTGTCAGGTTAAATGAACTGAATCATGTGAACTGCAATATGTTTAAAATTGTACTGCCGAAGCATTGCAGGGTGACTGCATCATCCCGCAAGGTGAACTGAAGCAAGCGCACTGCATCGTTATCCATAATGAACCTATAGAAGCGTACTGCATTTCCCCCCACAATGAACTAAAGCAACCACACTGCATAGGCTTTGTGTTGCATAATCGCGCGTTGTACTACTTGTACTGCGCTGTCTATGATAACTACACTGAGATGGTTGAGGAAGTGTACTGCTTTCCTCGTGATGCAGTGATTTCTTGCATTTATAGGACGAAGTTCCCTTCTCGTCCGCCTGCCCATCTTTCACGTTCGCCCGTGCAGTCCACTTGCCCTTCAGAAGTTCATGGGCGGTCTGGACGTTGCTCAAGGTGAACGTGGAAGGAGGATTTGCTCTGAAGGTCGATGCAGACTTACTCCAAGAAGCTACCATGGATGAAGCAACATTGCGCACACTCCTCCTTGCTCGAATTGGTTTGATGTCGAGGCAACACCAATCCACATCTGATGAAGTACAGCTAATTGCAGGCCCGAAGGAGTTTGGTGGCGGTGCTAGCGAGCTGCTGCCGTGGAAGAAGGCCGATAGGCTGGTGTTGCTCGGTGCCTGCCACGAAATAAGGCCGAGAGGCGACGGTCGGCGTCGCTGCCTGGCCGCCGCCGCGGAAGAAGGTCGGGAGGGGAGGGGCAGCGTCGCTGCTGGCCGCTGCCGCGGAAGAAGGCCGGGAGGGGAGGGCGACGTCGCTCCTAGGCCGCCGCCGCGGGAGAAATCGGGGAGGGGAGGGGCGGCATCACTACCAGGCCGCTGCCGCGGAAGAAGGTCGGGAGGGGAGGGGCGGCGGCGCAACCAGGCCGCTGCCGCGGTAGAAGGCCGGGAGGGGAGGGGAGGGGCGGCGGCACGATCTGTTGGTGGTATGCAGAATAAGGACTTAAGGGGTGTTATCATAATAGACCCACCCTATATATACTAATGGTGCACCGTGGCAAAGTGCGCCATTACTAGTTTAAACTAGTAATGCGCACTGTGCCACAGTGCGCCATTAGTTGTTTTGCAAAAAAAAAAGAATAAAAAAACACGATAGTGGCGCACAGTGTGCCCGGTGCCACATTACTAGTTAGCACTAGTAATGGCGCACTATGCCAGGATGCGCCATTAGTATGTTTGGAAAAAAATTTGTTACTAGTGGCGCACCATGTGCCTGGTGCGCCATTAGTGTCTTCCACACTAATGGCGCACCTGTACATGGTGCACCACTTCTATATAGTAGTGGCGCACCACATGACAGGTGCGCCATTAGTATCCATTTCATCTATAGCCCTTTTCCTAGTAGTGACACCATCGACCCGACCGTGGTGGATGACTACATGAACACCATTGAGCAGTTGCTTGCAGGAGACAAGTACAAGGTGGCAGCATCAACCTCCAGTACACCGTTGGTCTTCCCGGAAAAGATCAGAAGGTTGTTGTTGCCCAGTTGTTCATGCGCCATCATGTCCTCATCTACCACTACTGAATGGCCATGGAGCCTTGCGTCTGTTCTGTTTCACCAGGTTTGTCAACAACACCGACTACAAGTTCGCTACGGTGGAAACCACCGACGATGTAAAAGCGCTCAGGGTTATGAGATTGCCATGCAATAACCTTGTCGAAATCCATGAGCACTACAGGGTCTGGGGCAACACTAAGAAGGACTCCCTGGTTGAACTCGCCTCAGCCATCATCGACCCCTACTACGTAAAGATGAAGCAGGATGCCTAGAGAACAAGTCCCATATCCTGGCATAGGGCTTGGATGCGGCAACTGGATGAACCTCACCTCAGGTTCGCAGCCAAGAGCGTGTACACATGCTACGAGATGCATAGGAGGATCATTGACATGAGGAAGTGCCTCGTTACCAAATCGAAGAGCCCGGATCGAGCCACAAGTAGAGCAAGCGTCACAAGCAGTAGATGATGATCAGATCATCATTTATGCTAGTTAATCATGCATGTAATATATAGTTTACTTTGGTGTTTGGAAATGGCATGTGTGTAGTAGCCACCTATGTAATTATGCATGTAATAGTTTACTTTGGTGTGTGCAAATTCCATGGTTGAAGTAGCCACCTATGTAAGTGGATTTTTAATTTGGTTATGCAACCATGTCCTTATAAGGGTATATATATATGTTGTTGTTCTGTATGCAATCCCATCGCACAACACACACGTCTTATTAGCAACAATCATCTGTGTTATTACCGGTCTTCACCCACATTTCTTGTTACAGACCTGTTTGCCGCATTTCACAAACATCCTGTTATATTGAACCGTTTATTTTCTCTTGTCTCAACACAAACAATTCATCCCAATGAACCGCATGCCATATATGGCACACACCTTGATCTGGCTGACCATTTCTTTTGTGTTCCCTAATCACAAATAGTTCATCCTAGTGGACCGTATGCTATTTATCACACACACCATCATCTAGCTGCCCGTTTCTTTTGTTGCTCCTCATCGCAAATAGTTAATTGCACTGAACCGTATGCCTACATCACACACAAAACTAAAATCTGAACCGTGTTTGATGCATCCATCATCGCAAATGTTTTGCACCTTTTTGACGGTTTTTTACACCACCGTTTGCGATTAATGCATCGGACATAGTTCCGTCAAAGGGTCTCTGATCGTAGTTTCGCGTTGGCAGCATCCTGCACTAGTGCATGCTACTATTTGGATTACTAGGATTTATGCATGTAGTTGAGGGATTTCATTGGATTATTAGTGGCTAGTATTATTTTCACCATGATGGTAGTTGATACTCCCTCCATATTTGTATACAAGGCCACTATCAAAAATACATATTGCATCTATACAAGGCCACCAACACAAAATGAGGTAAAAATTAATGATCCTTCCTTGTACAAGCAAACCAGTTTAATGCGTGCATGCATGCTGTGATAGTGACGCTAGCTACTTTCTGCTAGACGTTCGCTCATCTCCTATTCATTGCTTGCATCCGCTCTTCTCCTTCCTTCCTCGTCCATTCCATCTTCATCTCTTCTCCTATGGCTAGTGGAGGCAGTGGCAGCGGAGGCTGGGCTACAGGTGGCGATGGTAGCAAGTCGCACGCAGGCTGCCGCTCGGTTTCAAACAGCAGCGGACGCTGGGCTGTAGGCCACGACTGCTCTGTTTCAAGCGGCAACGGATGCTTCGTTGCAGGCAACGGTGCAGGCGACGACAGCTATATTTCAAGCAGTGTCGATGGCTGGGCTGCAAGCGGCTGTCGCAGCTTTGTTTCAAGCGCCGGAGATGGGCGGGCTCTAGGCAACGACATGGCAGCCGTCGCCGCCGTCCGCCACGACGAGTTCGACTTCATCACCGGCCTTGTCAACTCCGACACAGAGACACAAGACCAGCAGGTAGGCATCGTTAATTTACAGTTGTAGGAGAAGATGCCACCATGGAGCATGCGATCTCTGAGTGTGTTAGGAAGGTGGCTTGACGTAGAGAAGGGGACTGAACATGCACATGTGCTGCTGGCCGGAGACCTCGTCGGCATGGAAGACAACCTTGATATTGAGCTTGTAGAGAAGGTGTCTTCGTTGACGACGTAACAGAGATGTATCCACCCCAAGTGGTACGTATTCCGGACTCTGAAAACAATGACCGACGAGGTGAGTATGAACCTGATACATTTGATCCAGACACAGTAGTGCCAGATTCCATTGATATTGAGCACGTAGATGAGAAGTAGTCCCCTATTTTCATGTCTTCGATCATTGTCTTGTCAAGTTTGAAGTGTGGTTCCATTGTTGGATTATGAATGGTGCTACTCTTCCTTTAATCTTGTGCGCTTATGATTTATGAACGGTGCTACTATTATTTAAGTGTGATAATTGAGTACAAAAAGTTGAATCTGAATGGTAAAAACTTGCATACATTAAGGCATAGATGTTTCCATTACAAAAGGATTACGCCGATACAACACCGTCTACGAACTGATGACAGTCCTCGGCAGGCCACTTTGCATACATTAAAGCATAGATGTTTCCACTACAAAAGGTTTACGTGAATAGAACACCATCTACGAACTGAGAAATTCTTCGGCAGCTAAGATATACGACGGCTCGCACTTAAGCCTAATCGGTAGACGACCTTCCCTCTTGAGCAACTTCTTCTTAATGTGAGGAATGGCATAGTGAATGGAACCCTTAAGCCTAATTGTCTCGCGCAGGCAACTTGATGACTTAGCCAAATCCGGTTCATTCGTTGAACATGATACTCAGCATAAGATTCATCCACTTTATCCAATATTTCCTGGATATTTTTTGGCATCTTTTTGTGAAACATAGCCTAGATAGAAGCAAAGTAGCTAAGATCTAATTTTTTTTCATCTGGAGAGTTTGGTGGCTGACATACGATCCTAATGTCCCAACCACCGGCCTGTGCCGCCTCTAAAACTTCCTTGTCATTCACTGAAACATGAGTTTTGGCATTGTCTTGCTGAATGTAAATAATTTGATGACAGTCCTCAGTAGGCCACTTTGCCTTTATCGCAGGAATTACTCTCGTGGTGAGGAACGTGCGACTAACTTCCTTGCCGCCACTGCCGCCGAACCGATATCCGCCACCACCACCATGGATGTCGTCTTCAACCTCCTCTACACGAACGTTCAAATCGGGAACCATCCTTTGGTGTATAGCTTCTAGCCTACAACTTGATGTGTTTCAGAATGAATAGTGGAGTATAAATAGGAAAAAGGTCAGTGTTTGGTGCCTGCGAACCTTTGAAAAAAATGGCGCCGACGAGTATTTGCAAAAGATGGCGCGGGCGAGAATATGCAAAAAAATGGCGCAGACAAGTATGTGCAGCCTATTTTTTGGACATCCAATGCATGCTCTGGTGCTGCTCTGCATGGCTGCATGCAATGCGTGAAAGGGGCGGGAGAGAAAGAGAGAGAGAGCTGGGCGCCGGATTAAAAATTGCTCTTTGCGGGGGGAGCGAGGGGAGTGAGGGAGTTTGTTTGTTGTTCACGACGGGAGTAAAAATGTGTGGGATTATCGAAGGGTTTTGCATGCGGGGTGTTAATGTTCACGGTAAACGAAAAGAAGAGTTGGATGGCAAAGCACACATTAAATTCTACCTAGGTACCTATAATATTAGATATTGGCCTTGTATACAAAAATGGAGGGAGTAGTATGTTTTGGAGTATGATTTTGGATATGATGCTTGTATGTGGATCTTAGCTCAATATCTTGTTCTTGCTATTGGAGTATTATTATTATTATTTTTCGACTCAACATGCTCTGAGTTATTTTGTTACCCTCGGAGAGTATGTTATGGCTAGGTTATGCTTTGGATTATTTGTTGGATATTGCTATGACTTGGATCATAGGTTGATAGATGATATTAGAGTATCAGTTATCACAGATCTATCTTGGGGACAAATTCCGTCATTTCGTTGGTCAGGTGCCACCGAACCGGGATTTTCCAGTGCAACCACATTTGTGTTTATGGGAAGGCCCTAATGCGATCTATTGTCATGTCTCTCGTTCGTGCCTCCAACGAGGGAAGGTTATGGGTGTGCGCTACCCTGATTAGGTAGGCGGACATCAGCCTTGTGTGTCCGTAGTTGGATAGAGCCCTTTTGGTCCTCGTTTGGGTCCATTTTTGTTTCAACACTACGGTGGCCGTTGGATGTCATGATTTGACATCGGGGCCACCCAGGACTGAACCCAAAGGGGGTGTTGGTCGGAGTGGCCGGGAAAGTGTCATGACAGTAGACTGGTTTTGTCGGAACACCGTTGGTCCACCCAAATGGGAGCAAGAGGCCATGGGTTCTGTGATGTGGGTAGAGTGTGCTAACCTCCATAGAGTGTGTCTTTAAACTATCGATAGCCGCGTCCTCAGTCATGGGCACAAGTTCGTACTAGGTCACGCCGTTCGATCAACACTCACATGACGGAATGACTTTTATATGACTTACATGTTTATGATGTGAACAGTTACAACTTGCTAGGATGCCGATGATGATGTTGGGATGATCTTGAGGATGTTCATTCAGTTTGTGATGTGGTCACGCGG
The DNA here is from genome assembly GCF_002162155.2 of Triticum dicoccoides. Classification (NCBI taxonomy): domain Eukaryota; kingdom Viridiplantae; phylum Streptophyta; class Magnoliopsida; order Poales; family Poaceae; genus Triticum; species Triticum dicoccoides. The sequence goes on from NC_041387.1 coordinate 519,398,941, forward strand.
TGATCATGAGGAGATATTCGATCACGAGGTGATCAAGATGGTATATTGCTTGGCCGGATAGCTAAGAGTGAGATGGTTATTGAGATTGAGATGTTTGATTATCAGCATTGTAATAGTTTCATATCATGCTTAGTAGTTGTCTTTGCATTATGGTAGCTGTTAAATTAATTAACTTGTTTGTCTTGCCTTGATGCTTTTGGTTGTTGTGAGCACAACCAACACTACAAGTTAAGTGGAGCTCAATATGCAACGAGTTGCGTACTGACGGAACACCACAACAATTATTTAGTTCTCTCTCGTTTAGGTACAACAATATTAAATGTTATTAAACATGGCAAGGGGTGAAGCATAATTAAACTACCTAGCTAGGCAATTTAAATGAGGCCGGAAGCAAGAAACAACAATTCCGGAAAAACCACATATGTCATTTAGCAATTTAATGCAAACACAATTTTAAGCATTTAAATGTTGTTATCATGATGCGGATGAGATGCACAAGTTTTATGCAATTTTGTGAAAATGTTTACATGAGCATGTTATGAAGCATTTGGTCACCATGGCGGAACGAAAATGATGCCATGGCAACATATCCGAAAATGATGCCACGGCAACATATCGGTTCCGGCAGCTCACGGAGATACCGGTGCAAAAGGAAGTGAGCGTGAGCGAGTCATGCAAGATGGTGGGGTGATCCCGGATTCCGGGTGTCCCACATAACGGTGGCATGGCTTGCGGCGAACATGCAAGGAACAATTCGGACACGGTCCAAACATAGGGTGCATCTCATACAACACACATTCATACACGGGCGGTCGTCATCTCAGGATTATACCTTTGAAGCGTGCGTTTTTGGAGTGGTTCGAGTCAGAGCGAAGTAGGGGAAGTAGACGTTCTCGTGGAGGTCGTAGGGGAAGTAGTCGTACACGTTTCCTAGTTGTACATGTCGGCGGTAGTAGTTGTTCAGGGTCTTGGCGGGTCGTCATGTAGCCGTACATGTTCGTCGTGGTACACGGTTCGTAGACGTTCGAGTCATCGGTAGAGGAAGTAGTGGTACACGGCCGTAGATGAACTTGGCGATCCGAAGGGGTACTTGGCGGGTTGTCGAGGTACACGTTGTCGGGGTACTTGTCGCATCACCGGGTGTAGTCGTACACGTTCGGAGCTGAACTTGGCGTATCCATGGCGAAGAAATACAAAAGGGCCTCAGGTCTCCGTGGTCAACGAACAGGAGGCCGACCCGTGGACCTGGCATTTGACTGAATCGAGTCCACGGGGACAAGCGGGCGAGCTGCTGCTGCTGTTCGAGGCAAAGCAGGGGCGCAGTTCAGGCAAAACGGAGGCAGCAGCGGCGAGGCTTGAGGCTGGCGACGAAGATCCGGGCGAGGACGGGTCTCTCTGGCGAGGTGGCGATGGACTTGGCATGCTGCTGCTCGATGCAGCCAGGGGATGCAGAGGACGCCGGGAAGGCAGGGAGGGGAGCCCGGGTGCAGAGGTCGGGCGTGCCGGCGAGGACGGGCAGCGGGATGACACGAGGTCGCAGGGGAGGCGGGCGACGGAGCAAGGTGGTGGTGGTGGAGGACGCGGGCCGGCTCGATCCACGAGATGGACGGCGCGGGCTGCAGGATCTGGCCGAAGGCATGGCCATGGACGACGGCGAGGTAAGTTGAGGGCGGCGGCGGTCGCTTGGCGGAGGGTGGAGGCAGCGGCAGTAGGGCACAGCAGGGCGTGTGGACGGCTCGGGCACGGTGGTCGCGGGGGCGCTCGAGAAGGGGAGGCGCCATGGAGGAGGAGAGGAAGGAGGCCGACTGATGCGGGCGCCATGAGAGGCGTGCTCGAGAGGAGGGGATCGGGCGCAGGGAGCAGGAGGGAGAGATGGCGGCGGGGTCGCGCGCGAGGGGAGGAGCGGTCGAGCGAAGGGTTCTGGCGGCACGCACGGGAACGAGAGGGAGAGATGGGATTGAGCCAAGCTCTCCCCTGCGCTAGGGTTAGAGGGGGCGCGGCTGGGCCTTGGGCCGGCTTAGGTAGTGGGCTGCGGCTGGGCTGTCTCCTCTCTCTCTCTCTCTAACCCCCCACTTCTCTTTTATTTACCAAAAGCGGTAAATAGCAAGGAAATAAAAGGGAGATAAAGAGAGGGTTGGAGAAATAATTTGAGCATGGGGATAATTTTCTCGGACTCGCAAAAATATGCTCGTTCCAAGAAAAATAGAAAGGCCATGATTGAAAGATTTAAATTCAAACTCATTTGAATTTAATTCAAATGGGTTTGAACTAGGACTTGATAAAAGGAAGGTCCAAAAATGTTCGGATTTTTGATGGAGCTCCGGAATATGATAAAAGAATTATTGGCAAGGTTAGAGAGTGAAAACTTGAAGAAGAAAAGGCCAAGGGATTTAATATGCAAGTGGGTTCATGGGTGATTCCAAAACAATGGAATATTTTATAATATCTCCCTAAATATTGGGAGGGTATGTTATAAAGAGAAGTCACCCTTCCCTCGATTTAAATGGATCGAAGATCCATACAATTTATTTGGAAGAGTTATAAAAATTAAATGGCATGATGAAATGATGCATTGCAAGAGATGACATGATGCAATGCAACAAGCAAATAAAACACATTGCGAAACTCGGAATAGCTAGAAGTCTTCTCGAGCGTCGGTCTCGGGGTGTTACACCACTACAAGAGGATCTCGTCCCGAGATCTAGGATGGCATCGGAGAGAAAACGGAAGAGGAAGAGAAGAGGTAAAACTAAGTTGCTTCTTCGACAAAAGAGTGAAACCAAAGAGCCTTGAGAGGTTGAAAAACTATAAATGACGAGTACAATGGACAAGAAGGAATTGAAATCACTCTGGTTGAAACGAGATAAACAAGGAACAAGGAAAATCAAAATCGGACAGCACTCCGGTTGAAAAGATATGCAAGACATGATACGATGAAAACGAACTTGAAGAGGTGACGCAACACTCCGGTTAAATGGATAATCAAGAAAATAACATGATCTTGACAAAACGAGGAGATGGGTGAAGAGAGCAACATCACAATGTGTCTGGAACGAAAGAATAGAAGCTAGATTGTTGGGAAGAAAAGAACGGAGAAGAAAAATGCCAACTTCTACCACAAATGAGCTTGTAAAGCACCCTTCTCAGAAGGTTACAACGAGGTTGTTGGGAAAAACGAACAACAAAATGAATAAGCTTGTAGTGGGCTTATGGAAAACATCTCAAAACTATGAGGTGACAACCGACCACTAACAGAAACAATTGATTGCTTGAGATCAATGAAGAGATGAAAACTGCTTTTGCCGAGAGGATAGGAGAAATCTTGGATCATTGATAAGCACCACGATACAACATTCCTTAGGGAAGGCTTTAGGTGAAATCTATACCAAGATAACTCCAACGAAGAGATTGATGTATTTAAAATACCTCGTTCTTGACAACATATGAATCATGAAACAAGAATGGAAAATTGTAAGAGTGACATAACACCATCTCAAAAGATAAGGTAGGAAGAATTGCACTTTGAAATGCAAGAAGAAGAATACTTGAACTCCTCAAAACAAAACATGTGTTGAGCACCATGTTTAGTTTTGAGTATAGCTTAGCAGATCATAACCTCGAGAGAAATCTTGAAGAACAATTGAAGAATGAAAAGAATCCTTAACGGACCACCATGTAGAGCCTCCATGAAGAACTCCGGTAATAAAAGAATGATAGAAAGGAAGAGAAATTGAAAACACAAGGTGAAGCCTTGCAATGATTTAGATGGAGCTTCGCGATGATATAACCGAGAGAACTTGGAACTCCGGAAAGAAAAGATGAACACTAGAACCGAGAATTACTTCATCATGAACAATCTCTGGAAGAAAAGAATTGAATCACCTCAAGGAAAATAAGAATAAGATTTATTGTATGCTTATCCTTCATCAAATTAAATTGATGACAAGCAACGGATTTGCATACTACTTATTCTCATTGAAAATGATTAAAGATAGAGATATAGCACAAACTTGAGAAGTTATTGATAGAACCACCGGTGGGATTTGGAAATAATGAATGAATTGATACAAGAACAACGGAAGAGGAATGTTGAAAGAACCACCGTAAGAAAAGAAAAGATAGCAAAACACCGGGAAGAGTTTGAAAACAAACGAAGATACTTGAGAAATTTAGATACATGAGAACGAAGGGATCATGAATTGATTAGAGAATATTTGAATGATTCACCGATAAGATTTGGAGAGCGAGAGCTGAAAACTGAGAATGAGTAATATTCAGAAATGATGGCCTTCAGATGATCGAGAACGGAAGCAACTCCTGAAATGCGTCAGATGGTTGAAAAGAATTCTCACAATCGAAAACAATTATGATAGGATGGCATGAAGCTAGAACCATGAATCTTTGGAAGAACGGGTAAGGATTTAAGAGGAACTCTTCTTCGGTCCTCAAAATCCGAGAATGACGATGAGGAACACCACCATGAATTGTTGAGATACTCCGAGATGAAAATTAGAAAGGTTGAACCAACGATGAAATTTTTTTTGAAAGATCTTGGAGAAGGACATATGACTGATGAGAATTCATTCTTACAACAAACATGGAAATGAATTTGAGAATCGCTCCTGATAATTAGAAGAGTCAGGTAAGATCCTGGGAAAAGATCTGTGGGTTAGGGCCCACTAAAAGATACACCATTGACGATTGATTGAAAAGGGGGGGGGGGTTGCACCGGTTGACTTACATGACTTGAATGAGATAACAACCTCGAAATAGTTAGAATTGATGCAGAGTGGAAACACGAATCTTCAGAGATATCTTCAGCACTCCAGAACAAAAATAGAGAGAGGTGAACAATTATGAGAGGCACCGGCATGGGATAGCATTTGAACGAGGATAAGGATATGATCAACACCGAAAGCTTGAGGTAAATCCACTGGAGAAGAAAAGAGACGAAGAATAATAAACTTGAAGCTCCGTTAGTCACTTCTTGAGAATCACCAGATAAGAACATTGACGGAAAAGAATGGAGAGTCTTCCCATCAATAAAATGGATACCCGATTAAGAAATCTGAGTCCTTGAAGAAAATGGTGGGAGGGCGGAAAACAAAGGCAACTTGGGACGGATGGAAGAAACACCGTTGAGAAAACTTGGAAATGATCTTGCGGATGGGGAGAATGATGGGATCATCTCGAAGAGAAGCGCACCGGTTTGAAAAGAATTAACAAGGCAACATCAATGTTTAAGAAGGATTAGCATTCATATAGAAATATGAGAACATCATTTAGGAAAGGTATGGATTCAACATTTGACTTCGAAGCAACTCGAATACCACAAATAAAACAAAACAAAGGATTTGGCTTGCAGAATAAGCCGGAACAAACATATGATAGAGATTTCGTCCGAAGTTTTCATGGTGGGGCCCACACGGGCTCGAGTGTACAGCACCATCATGTACAAGGCATTGCACATGACATACGAAGTGTCCCCGAACCAGCATAGCCAAGGGTTCTTCAAGACACAACGAGACCACTGTAAAAACGACCGTGGAAAGGCGGACCACTAGACGTCGAACCCCAATCTCATATCATGCATCTGTCGAAAAGATATTCTAGGAGCTACTTGAATTCCCACCTATAAAACTCCTGAAACTTTCTGGTTATGCAATCTGGTGTTGGGGATACAGGGGAAGCAATATATATCTCACCCAAAACTAACAATCCCTACATCCAAGCTATATCCATCTGTCAACACATAACCAAGAAACCTTCGGAAATCGTATACCTCAACCTTCGAAAAGCATCCGTTATACGAGTTATGGCAATACTCCCGAACTCCCGCCCCAGTACTGGGTGGCATCGAGGTTATCTCACCAACAACTTCATAAAAGAGATTTTCGATATCGGCAGAACTCAGGTATTCCAGAACTGCAACGATAAATTGTGACGACAACACCTCGGAGCTCAACTCCCCGGGTCAATGCCACATAATAGACAGGAGGCACCAAGAACAATGTTCTCGTCACAAAACCATCGGAACGATTCCAAGATACCCGCGTGATCCTAAAAAAATTAGTGAAATTTGAGGAGAGGAAAGTCAAAACATCTACGTCAGGAAACCTCACCAGAGCGACGAAGGGACTGAGGAGTAAAAAGAATCCTACTCTCCGATAAATATAATCCTAAGACTCAAAACATTTTTTTTTCTAGACTCAACAACGCCAGCAAACAATCAAGCAGGGGGCTCCTAAGTTGGGGATGGCTCTAATTACCAACTTGTAACACCCACGATGCGGCTATATCTCCCACGTGTCGAAGCACGACTTAGAGGCATAACCGCATTGTGGTTTTGTCGCAAGAAGGGTCATCTTCACACAATCCCATGTAATGAACAAGAATGGGATAAAGAGTTGGCTTACAATCGCCACTTCACACAATGAACATATAATAAATCATACATCATTCAGAGTACACACATATAGTCCGACTACGGACGAAGCCAAAAGAAAAGAAGATAACCCAACTGCTAGATCCCCGATCGTCCCAACTGGGCTCCACTACTGATCAACATGAAACGAAACATAGCAACAACTAAGATCTTCGTTGAGCTCCCATCTGAGCTCGGTTGCATCACCTGTACTGGTATCATCGGCACCTACAACTGTTGTGATAGTATCTGGTGAGTCACGAGGACTCAGCAATCTTAAAACCCGCGAGATCAAGACTATTTAAGCTTATGGGTAGGAAGGGGTAAAGTGGTGAGGTTGCAGCAGCGGCTAAGCATATATGGTAGCTAACATACGCAAATAAGAGCGAGAAGAGAGCAAATGGAACGGTCGTGAAGCTAGCAATGATCAAGAAGTGATCCTGAACTCCTACTTACGTCAAACATAACCCAAAACCGTGTTCACTTCCCGGACTCCGCCGAAAAGAGACCATCACGGCTACACACTCGGTTGATGCGTTTTAATTAAGTCAAGTGTCAAGTTATCTACAACAGGACATTAACAAATTCCCATCTGCCTATAACCGCAGGCACGGCTTTCGAAAGATTATACCCTGCAGGGGTGTCCCAACTTAGCCCATGATAAGCTCTCACGATCAACGAAGGATATACCTTCTCCCAGGAAGACCCGATCAGACTCGGAATCCCGGTTTACAAGACATTTCGACAATGGTAAAACAAGACCAGCAAAGCCGCCCGATGTGCCGACAAATCCCGATAGGAGTCGCACGTACCTCGTTCTCAGGGCACACCGGATAAGTCAAGCTACGAGTAA
>NC_041387.1:519406444-519438812 GCF_002162155.2 Triticum dicoccoides
GGGGGGGGGGTTAAAATAAAGATGACCCTTGAGTCTGCAGAACTCAAGGGAAAAAGGCTTAGGTGGCAAATGGTAAAACCAAGGTTGGGCCTTGCTGGAGGAGTTTTATTCAAAGCGAACTGTCAAGGGGGTCCCATAAATCACCTAACCGCGTAAGGAATGCAAAAATCCGGGAACATAACATCGGTATGACGGAAACTAGGGCGGCAAGAGTGGAACAAAACACCAGGCATAAGGCCGAGTCTTCCACCCTTTACCAAATATATAGATGCATTAATTAAATAAGAGATATTGTGATATCCCAACATAATCATGTCCATCATGGAGCAATCTTCAACTTCACCTGCAACTAACAACACTATAAGATGGGCTGGGCAAAAGCGGTAACATAGGAAAACAACGGTTTGCTAGGAAGGGTGAAAAGGTTAGAGGCTGACATGGCAATATGGGAGGCATAGTAAACAAGTGATAGGTAACGCATCATAGTGATCGAACGAAACAACTAGAAAGCAAAGATAGAAGTGATATCGAGGGTAATGGTCATCTTGCCTGAAATCCCGCAAGGAAGAAGAACGAGTCCATGAAGAAGACAAACGGACGTAGTCGAATGAATCCTCACAACTCCGGAATGAAACCGAAGCTAATGAGAGAAGCAAACCGGAAAGAAGCAAACAACATGGTAAACAACCATCACATAATCATGGCATGATGCACAACCAAATATGATGCATGTCCGGTTTAATGAGGCATGGCATGGCAATATGCACAACCAACACTACAAGTTAAGTGGAGCTCAATATGCAACATGTTGCATATTGACGGAACACCACAACAATTATTTAGTTCTCTCTCGTTTAGGTACAACAATATTAAATGTTATTAAACATGGCAAGGGGTGAAGCATAATTAAACTACCTAGCTAGGCAATTTAAATGAGGTTGGAAGCAAGAAACAACAATTCCGGAAAAACCCCATATGTCATTTAGCAATTTAATGCAAACACAACTTTAAGCATTTAAATGTTGTTATCATGATGCGGATGACATGCACAAGTTTTATGAAATTTTATGAAAATGTTTACATGAGCATGTTATGAAGCATTTGGTCACCATGGAGGAACGAAAGGGTGCCACGGCGGTGAAACAAAAATGGTGCCACGGCAACATATCCGAAAATGATGCCATGGCAACATATCCGAAAATGATGCCACGGCAACATATCGGTTCCGGTAGCTCCCGGAGATACCGGTGCAAAAGGAAGTGAGCGTGAGCGAGTCATGCAAGATGGTGGGGTGATCCCGGATTCCGAGTGTCCCATATAACGGTGGCATGGCTTGCGGCGAATGTGCAAGGAACAATTCGGACACGGTCCAAACATAGGGTGCATCTCATACAACACACATTCATACACGGGCGGTCGTCATCTCGGGATTATACCTTTGAAGCATGCATTTTTGGAGCGGTTCGAGTCGGAGAGATGTAGGGGAAGTAGACGTTCTCGTGGCAGTCGTAGGGGAAGTAGTCGTACACGTTTCGTAGTTGTACATGTCGGCGGTACTAGTTGTTCAGGGTATTGGCGGGTCGTCATGTAGCCGTACATGTTCGTCGTGGAACACAGTTCGTAGACGTTCGAGTCATCGATAGAGGAAGTAGTGGTACACGGCCGTAGATGAACTTGGTGATTCGAAGGGGTACTTGGCGGGTCGTCGAGGTACATGTTGTCGGGGTACTTGTCGCATCATCGGGTGTAGTCGTACACGTTCGGAGCGGAACTTGGCGTATCCATGGCGAAGAAATACAAAAGGGCCTCAGGTCTCGGTGGTCAACGAACAGGAGGACGACCCGTGGACCTGGCATTTGACTGAATCGAGTCCACAGGGACAAGTGGGCGAGCTGCTGCTGCTGTTCGAGGCGAAGCAGGGGCGCAGTTCAGGCAAAACGGAGGCAGGAGCGGCGAGGCTTGGGGCTGGCGACGAAGATCCGGGCGAGGACGGGGCTCTCTAGCGAGGTGGCGATGGACTTGGCATGCTGCTACTCGATGCATCCAGGGGATGCAGAGGACACCGGGAAGGCAGGGAGGGGAGCCCGGGTGCAGAGGTCGGGCGTGCCGGCGTGGACGGGCAGCGGGATGACACGAGGTCGCAGGGGAGGCGGGCGACAGAGCAAGGTGGTGGTGGTGGAGGACGCGGGCCGGCTCAATGACGATGCGGGCTGCAGGATCCGGCCGAAGGCATGGCCATGGACGACGGCGAGGTAGGTCGAGGGCGGCGGCGGTCGCTTGGCGGAGGGAGGAGGCAGCGGCAGCAGGGCATAGCAGGGCGCGGGGACGGCTCGGGCACGGTGGTCGCGGGGGCGCTCGAGAAGGGGAGGCGCCATGGAGGAGGAGAGGAAGGAGGCCGGCTGATGCGGGCGCCATGAGAGGCGCGCTCGAGAGGAGGGGATCGGGCACAGGGAGCAGGAGGGAGAGATGGCGGCGGGGTCGCGCGCGAGGGCAGGAGCGGTCGAGCAAAGGGTTCTGGCGGCGCGCACGGGAACGAGAGGGAGAGATGGGATCGAGCCGAGCTCTCCCCTGTGCTAGGGTTAGAGGGGGCGCGGCTGGGCCTTGGGCCAGCTTAGGTAGTGGGCTATGGCTGGGCTGTCTCCTCTCTCTCTCTAATCCCCCACTTCTCTTTTATTTACCAAAAGCGGTAAATAGCAAAGAAATAAAAGGGAGATAAAGAGAGGGTTGGAGAAATAATTTGAGCATGGGGATAATTTTCCCGGACTCGCAAAAATATGCTCGTTCCAAGAAAAATAGAAAGGCCATGATTGAAAGATTTAAATTCAAACTCATTTGAATTTAATTCAAATGGGTTTGAACTAGGACTTGATAAAAGGAAGGTCCAAAAATGTTCGGATTTTTGATGGAGCTCCGGAATATGATAAAAGAATTATTGGCAAGGTTAGAGAGTCAAAACTTGAAGAAGAAAAGGCCAAGGGATTTAATATGCAAGTGGGTTCATGGGTGATTCCAAAACAATGGAATATTTTATAATATCTCCCTAAATATTGGGAGGGTATGTTATAAAGAGAAGTCACCCTTCCCTCGATTTAAATGGATTGAAGATCCAAACAATTTATTTAGAAGAGTTATAAAAATTAAATGGCATGATGGCATGATGAAACGATGCAATGCAAGAGAAGACATGATGCAATGCAACAAGCAAATAAAACACACTGCGAAACTCGGAATAGCTAGAAGTCTTCTCGAGCGTCGGTCTGGGGGCGTTACAATGTGTCCGCAAAAATGCAAGTCACTCATTCAAGAATAGAACTGTGATCAAGCGGAATTTCCTAAGGAAGGTAAGGATTCAACAAAACTCATGAGTCCTGCCCAATAAAGATAAGCAGAGATACATCTCATGTGGTGCAAGAATCGACGAGTGCCATGGCCAATAACGCAGCATCAATAGTATGGAAAATGATTTCCAAGGTCATTATACCCGCATCCAACAAGGAAATCTCATGAAACCTTGTCACCCTCTTGTATGGTTGGCCCCAACAACGAGCTTTGTACAGCCACAAGCCTCGAGCACATGTCATATAGGTGCGTACCCAGGTCAGAAAATGAGCACAAGTAATGGTGCCAAAAATATTGCACTACCCACATCCATGGTTTTATGAAGAATCAAGAACCTATGTGGCCAAGCTATTTCAGTAAGGTATCCTAACAAAGAAAGTCATGACCGTCAAAGGGTGAGGCTGACAACAATAGTATGATGATTCTTGCGCGAGCATCAGGGTCCGGATACCCAAGTCAGTTGGAGGCCATATGGATCCACAAAGACATACTCTCAGAGGCCTACTATATTCTTCAAGGACTTCATTCCACCGACCCGCTTGTCCTATGGAACCTGCCTAGGATGGTTAGTGTGGAATATCCAAGTCTGTTTTGTCGGATCCAAGATTTCTTTGCAACCTCTACAATTTGACTTCAAAGACAGTGTAAAGCATCTCACAGCCTACTACCACAAATGGGTATACGGACAACACGGGTAAGTCAAAATCCTAACAATCAGCTCAGACCCGGTATACTCACTGGCGTAATTAAGTACACGGAGAACCTGTCATGAAAAGTATCTTTCCGCCAGCACCTTGTTAGGCCCGTCTCAAGATGCTAATGTTTGAGGTATGCTACAGCCATAAGCCCATACCCCTTTATATTGCTCATGACAGAAGGCAGTCGAATCTTTGGTACATATCTCATGCTCGAGACAAAGAAACGAAACAGATAAATCAGTGCCACCTACGAGCAGTCAAACCTTGCCAGAAGAGTGGTCATGATTCTCAGCACTGTTTGCACCCGGAAGACATGCATTTGTTTGGACAACCCAATGTCCTATGTAAAAGGTTTTCCCGACGAAAGGAAAGTCATGCTCAGAATATCACCAATAGATATGAAAGTATCACCATCAGCATAAGGCTTTGGTATATGAGGAAAGACCCATCAGAATCTGGGAAAGGTGAAGCAAACCACCCCAAAGAAAGGTAAGAAGATCTTATGAAATTCTTGGGGGAACAATAAACAAAGGAAAAGGATACCTGAGTTGGAAACAATTTCCTTAAGGTATAAGAATACTTGTTCCTTGAGAAACCAATTCTCGAGGACGAGATTTCTTTAAGGGGGGAAGGTTTGGAATAGCCTGGTTTTTGGCCTTTCTTTTTCTTTTTGATTTATTTGATTTTTTCCCTGATTTTCTTTTTGGAGCAGTTCTATAGACTCGAAACCTGGGAGATCATCACTTCTTCTTCTCCCAAGTATTCATCATTCTCAAACTCATCCCCAGGGTGATGCCATTTTCATTCTAGCCCAACTCCATAAACTCTTTTCTAGGGAATATTCCTTTTTCTTATTAAAGGAATAACCCTATTTGTCCTAGGTTGTGAAGCAACCTATATTTCTATCACTCCGTAAATTCCCAAATAATTCTCATAAATTGATTGGGTCATATCTTTCTCAAATGTGACCAAATCCTTCCTTGTCGTGATAAAAAATAATTCCCGAATATTCATTCTTCCATTCTATCCAAAATGTCACTTTGTGAAGGAAGTGCCATTTATCTTATCTTCTTTGCTCCCAAACTTTTTGGGCATTCTTTCCTATCCGAATAATTGTCTCGGGCCAAATTTCAGCTCCATTTGCCTAGTTAATCTTCCTCAGTGATTTTCAAACTTTCTGTCCTAATAGAGGCTTTGTGAAGGAAGTACTAGCTAGGGTTACCCAAATAAGCTGAAATTTTGCACACTCCTTTATGTGCTCATATAATCCCATTCCCCCAATTTTCAACTCCATCCCTTCATCTATGTGAGCACATGATCAAATCTTTGACACTGTTAATATTTTCAGGTTGTGAAGCAAGTATAATCTATTTTGCTTCTTTAATTCTGAGAAATTACCAGGTCATGCTCCTACCCTAATAACATATCTCCACCAAATTTGGGATCATTTCCTTAAGCCATTTTATCACCAAAATTATTGCAAGTTTCTGGACAGAGAGGATGTTTGTGAAGAAAGTACCATTTTGGCAAGTCCAATTGGTATGAAACTTTTTTAGAATCTTCATATGTCGAAAACATGCGTCCTTGCCATATTTGAGCTCAAGTGGCTACTCCAAGTGAGTGCATCATCTAGATCAAGTTTTTGGACCAATTGTGCATTTACAAAGCAACCATGTTGTTTTTGGTCCACTTCTCAAAATTAACAGGATGGTGGTCCTTCCTTAGCTAAACACCCCAGACATCATCTTTGTCTCATAGCTCCTCTCTGTTGAGCACAGTACCCTAATCCAGATTGATCCTTCAATCTTTCGGTGAACCCTCACATCTCTCCAGTGCTTCTCTTCTCGATCTATCACCTCCCTCTAGTTCTTGAACCCGTAGGGTCCGCACGCTTAACGTTCGATGATGATATGTATTATATGAGTTATGTGTTGGTGAACGAAAGTTGTTTGGAGTCGCGGATGAGATCACGGACATGACGAGGAGTCTCGAAATGGTCGAGAGGTAAAGATTGATATATTGGAAGGTAGTATTCGGACACCGGAAGTGTTCCGGAATATATCAGGTACATATCGGAGTACCAGGGGGGAGGTGTGTTACCGGAACCCCCATGGGAAGATATGGATCATAGGAGGGAGGCACACCAGCCCACAAAGGGGTGGTGTGCCCCCACCAGGGACGAGTCCGAATTGGACAAGGGAGGGGGCAGCACCCCCCTTTCCTTCTCCCTTTCTCTCCTTTCCCCTTTCCCCCTCCGGTAAAAGGAAGGGGGGGTCGAATCCTACTAGGACCCCAAGTAGGACTCCTCCTACTTGGGGCGCGCCTAGGTCCGGCCTCCTCTCCCTCCCTCCTTTATATAGGAAGGGGGAGGGGGGTGCCCCTAGAACACACATCAATTTGTTCCAAGCCGTGTGCGGCGCCCCCCTCCACAGTTTACGCCTCCGGTCATATTCTCGCGGTGCTTAGGCGAAGCCCTATGTGGATGATATCACCATTACCGTCACCACCCCGTAGTGCTTACGGAACTCATCTTCTTCCTCAACCCTCTGCTGGATCAAGAGCTTGAGGGATGTTATCATGCAGAACATGTGCAGAACTCGAAGGTGCCGTACGTTCGATACTCGGGCGGTTAGAATGAGAAGATGTTCGACTACATCAACCGCGTTGAGAAAACGCTTCCGATTTTAGTCTACGAGGGTACATGGACACACTCTCCCGCTCTCTTTGCTATGCATCTCCTAGATAGATCTTGCATGAGCGTAGGATTTTTTTTGAAATTGCATGCTACGTTTCCCAACAGTGGCATCCGAGCCAGGTCTATGCGTAGACAATATGCACAAGTAGAACACAAAGAGTTGTGGGCGGTAATCGTCATACTGCTTACCACCATTGTCTTATTTTGATTCGGCAGTATTGTTGCATGAAGCGGCCCAAACCAACCTTACATGACCATGTTCATGAGACCGGTTCCACTGACAGACATGCAACTAGTTTTGCATAAAGGTGGCTGGCGGGTGTGTGTTTCGCCAACTTTAGTTGAATCGAATTTGACTCCGGCCAGTCCTTGTTGAAGGTTAAAACAACAAACTTGATAAATCACCATTGTGAGTTTATGCCGTAGGTAAGAACGGTTCTTGCTAGAAGCCTGTAGCAGCCATGTAAAACTTGCAACAACAAAGTAGAGGACATCTAACTTGTTTTTGCAGGGCTTGTTGTGATGTGATATGGTCAAGACATGATGTGATATACGTTGTTGTATGAGATGATCATGTTTTGTAAATGTTATCGGCAACTGGCAGGAGCCTTATGGTTGTCTCTTTATTGTATGAAATACAAACACCATGCAATTGCTTTGGTGATAATCATAGAAGCAATAGTTGGCGAGACGACCACGAGGTTATGATGGAGATCAAGCTGTCAAGCCGGTGACGATGGAGATCATGACGTTGCTTTGGTGATGGCGAGCAAAAGCACAAGATGATGATGGCCATATCATATCACATATTATGATTGCATGTGACGTTTATCTTTATGCATTTTATTTTGCTTAGTACGGCAGTAGCATTATAAGATGATCCCTTAACTAAATTTCAATGTATAAAGTGTTCTCCTCGAGTATGCACCATTGCGGAAGTTCTTCGTGCTGAGACACCATGTGATGATCGGGTGTGATAAGCTCTACATTCAAATACAACGGGTGCAAGCCAGTTTTGCACATGCAGAATACTCAGGTTAAACTTGAAGAGCCTAGCATGTACAGACATGGCCTCGGAACACTAGAGACCGAAAGGTCGAACGTTAATCATATAGTAGATATGATCAACATAGAGATGTTCACCAATGATGACTACTCCATCTCACGTGATGATTGGACATGGTTTAGTTGATTTGGATCACATATCATTTAGATGACTTCAGGGATGTCTATCTAAGTGGGAGTTCTTAAGTAATATGATTAATTGAACTTAATTTATCATTAACTTAGCCCTAATAGTTTTTGCATATCGATGTTGTAGATCCATGGCCTGTGCTACCGTCCCCTTGAATTTTAATGCATTCCTAGAGAAAGCTAAGTTTAAAGATGATGGTAGCAACTACACGGACTGGGTCCGTAACTTGAGGATTATCCTCATTGCTGCATAGAATAATTATGTCCTTGATGCACCGCTAGGTGAAAGGCCTGCTGCAGGAGCAGAAGCTGACGTTATGAACGTCTGGCACGCTCGATCTGATGACTACTCGCTAGTTCAGTGTGCCATGCTTTAAGGCTTAGAATCGGGACTTCAAAGACGTTTTGAACGTCACAGACCATATGAGATGTTCCAGGAGTTGAAGTTGATATTTAAAAAAATGCCCGAGTTGAGAGATATGAAGTCTCCAACAAGTTCTATAGTTGCAAGATGGAGGAGAACAGTTCTGTTAGTGAGGACATACTCAGAATGTCTGGGTACCATAATCACTTGACTCGGCTGGGAGTTAATCTTCTAGATGATTGTGTCATTAACATAGTTCTTCAATCACTGACACCAAGCTACAAAGGCTTCATGATGAACTACAATATGCAAGGGATGGAAAAGACTATTCCCGAGCACTTCGCAATGCTAAAGGATACGAAGGTAAAACTCAAGAAGGAGCATCAAGTGTTGATGGTTAACAAGACCACTAGTTTCAATAAGAAGGGCAAGGGAAAGAAGGGGAACTTTAAAAGGAATGGCAAGCAAGTTGTCACTCCCGAGAAGAAATCCAAAGATGCACCCAAGCTTTAAACTGAGTGCTTCTACTGCAAAGGGACTGGTCACTAGAAGCAGAACTGCCCAAAGTATTTGGCAGATAAGAAGGATGGTAAAGTGAACAAAGGTATATTTGATATACATGTTATTGATGTCTACCTTACTAATTCTGGCAGATGTGCACATTGCATATTCATCAGATTAATTCAAGCCACATGTAAAACCCATTTATCCAAACCAAGCATGATTAAGAACTAGGAAATATAGCAATTGTATATGTTTCCCATGTATTAAGTGCAGCCAATTTTGATTATTCCTCACATGCACAACAATACAAAGTTCTACCCACAACAACTGGACATTGCATTGCAGAATTGAACCAAGCAGTTAACTAAACACCACATCAAATGAACCAAACATTAACTGAGCACCACATTGCATAATATAACATACTCCTAATAGAAGATCAGACAGTTAACCAAACCAAGCATGCTTAACAACTTGGAAATATAGCAATTGTATTTGTTTCTCATGTATTTAGTACAACCAAATTCGATTTATTTCTCACATGGTATACAATAACAGAATGAACCCACAACAATTGAACATCACATTGCATAATGGAACCAAACAGTTAACTAAACACTACAACAAATGAACCAAACGTTAACTGAGCACCACATTGCACAATGTATAACATACTAGAAGATCAAACAATTAACCAAACCAAGCATGCTTGACAACTTGGAAATATAGCAATTGGATTTGTTTCTCATGTATTTTGTAAAGAAAAATTCGATTTATTTCTCACATGGAAGACAATACAAAATTGCACACCCTGAAGAATTGAACATCACATTTGCAGAATTGAACCAAACAGTTAACTAAACACCACAACTAATTTACCAAACAGTTAATAAGTGAGCACCACCACTACAAAAAAAATACACTTCCGTGATGATACGTGTTTGTCACAGTAGGTCACGTTTTCTGTCATGCATGTACATCCATGACGATTTTATTACAGAATCAAGATAGTCATACATGTGCTGTCGTAGAAGTGTTCCATGACATTACCAAAATTATCATCACGGAAGTGTCCACTTCCATGACGATAAATCGTGCGTCACAGAAGTGCTTTCATCAAGGGTGACCGACACATGTCATCCTCCGTAACGGAACGCCGTTAAGCTATCAGGTCTGGTTTTGGATCCGATAACCCGTTAATAGCCCTGATCAATGGGAATTTTCCACGTGTAAAATCATCATTGGCTGGAGGAAACACTTGTCGGCTCATCGTTGGGACAGATGTCATCCACTCATTGTACAGAAGGCGCCTATGATACGTCGACACGTGGCACGGCTCAACAGAGGCCCATTCCTGTGAAAAGGCTGGCCCGTTTTACTTGGTCAAAACGTGGCGGGCCGGCCCATGGAAAGCCTGTTAACGGCCTGTTCGCATATAGCCCATTTATAGCCCGCTAACCCAGGGTCCGTTACGACCTATCCGAATTAGGCCTAGTAGCGTCATCTGGGCCGTCCAATATGATTCCAGCCTGTTTTAACTTCTGGCCCATGTATGGCCCATGGCATCTTTCGGCCCATATGAGGCCCTTTGTAACTCTTGGCACATTAACGGCCCGTGGTGAAACTGGCCCGTAATGATCAGTGTATCACTTTATACCCATTAACGGCCCGTGGTGAAACTGGCCCCTAATGAATAGTGTATCACTTTATACCCATTAACGGCCCGTTATTCCGTTGGGCCATTTCTAGCCCATGTTATCTTTCGGCCTTCTCAGAGCACATTTATTCTTGGGCTCATTTCCAGCATTCATTTACTTACGGCCCGTTACTGTCATTTTGTGCTTGTGGGCCAAATTCAGCCCGAGGTTACAGTCAGCTCGTTTGTGGCCCGTTAATACGTTGGGCCATTTTCATAGCGTCATCAAATATGGCCGATTAACAATGACCCGTTATGGTCGGCCCATGAACGGACGATTCCAACTCTAGCCCGTTTACGGCCATAATGCGGTCTGTTATTGGGCCATGTTTGGCCAACAGATCATACGGCCCGTAGAAGGCCCATTGATGATACAACCCGTAGAAGGCCCATTGTGTCTATGACCCATATAAGGCCCATTGTTTCTATGATCCGTAGAAGGTCCATTGTTTCTACGGCCCATAGGAGGGAAATGGTAACTATAGTAAATATGTAGCCCATGGTTATTGTGGCGTAGTTTTAAAAAATAGGTTATTGCGGCCACTAGCAAACTGCGGAAAAAGAACTACACTGACAACAAGCAAAGAAATAAACAAGACAATAAGGAAATAAAGAAGCAAGCAACTTATGCTAGGCTATCACGGCTATTACACATATTATATCCACTGGGCATCAAAGTTCACCACCAGTGCAAATATAGGGAACACAACAGCATATAAACACTATAGCAAAACAAGTCCAGAACTGAAACCACTTCAGAAGAGCTCAAGAAACAATATCCTGGGTACCCATAATGATGGCAAGATGCTTAGCAAGCTTATTAACTTTCTCTTGTTTGGCGCTTAAATCCTCCAGCACTTGCTGTTGCACCAGAAAGTATGCATCTAAATTTTGCAGGGACTTCCTCAGTCCTTCGTCTTCCTGTCGCATAACATCTAATCGATGTCTTTCAACTTGAAGTTGAGACTCAATAAGCCGAACTAATTCAGGCAATGAGTTAGAAGAGTTGGTGCCAGCAGTAGTAGCAAGTAACTCGAACACTACATCAAGATAGGACTTTGGGGTTGTCTTAGTGTCTTCAATATAGTTTCTATCAGCTTTCTTGGAGACCAACAGGGATGTCTCACTATCTTGAACCTTATCTGCATTACTTCCTTTACCACTGCATAATGGGGTACTCTTCTCCAATATTTTATCCGTGTTCTAAAAGAGAAACAAACACATCACAGGTTTATAATGTAGTATATGAAACTCATTTTGGTAAACCAGTTCAGTAGTAAGGTGGACAGGATAACAGCATGAAACAAACATATATCTATGTAGTATGGTTGTTGTATAGTCTATATCATTCTAGCTTATGTTGCCAAATCAAGATAGATACAGTTCAAATCATATGTATTTAAGACAAAGCAGCATAGACAGAATATAAGTGTGGGAAACTACACAACAAAAACAACACTTGTAACGTGCATGGCATGAGAACATAACTGTTTATTCAATTGAAACTGAAATCAACATAGAGCAAGTTACAACAGCAAACACGTTAAAGCAACATGTTTAAAACATACCTGTTGCACTATTGGAGTTTCAATTGCATCCTTCAAATTTGAAATTAGTTGGTATGAGTAAATACAGTGATGCAAGAGCAAAGTAGTATGAACCATAGCTACAGTACCTGACCTAAGAACAATTCTTCTTCTGCTTTAATCGTTGACTTGGGGTTCAGAGTGGTGGTCCTCGTGCTTTGGGCACTGCAATTGCCTTACTAACTGCTTGTGTTTGGGTGCTCTGTGGTGGAGACGGTGCAGTGTCAATGGGAACTGGGCTACTATCTGCTGGGGTTGGGGTTAGAAGGGGTGTAGCTGGTTCTCTGTCCAACTGGGTAGGGGTACAATCTGTGTGAGTCTGGGTTATGTGTGGTGGGGCTGGTTCTTGGGCAAGTACAACCGTGGTTCTATCTGCATCGACAGGTAGCACAATGTTCTGAAGACCGTGTTTTTACTCCCACAGATACTGCCATGACCCCCTCCAATTGAAATGGCTGATAAATAAGAAAAGTAATTGAATGTACAGACATTGTAAGATAGATAGGTGCAATGGATAGTAGGGAAGAAAACTGGGCATGAAATAATTCACATTTATGTTGTCTAACCAAACAGAATAGGAGGACATCATTTCACATATATGATGGCTAATTAAACAGGATAGCATGACACAATTTCACATGTATGATGGCTAACTAAACATGATAGAATGTCATACTTCAAAATATGATGACTATATAAACAAAATGACATGATATAACTATACGATGTGTCTATTAAAGTGGTTGGCATGCCATAAATCACAAACATGCCATTGATGGAAACATGATGGCATGATATAATTCATGGATAGAATGACATAATTTAAAATATGATGACTATGTAAACAAGATGAGATGATATAACTATATCATGTCTTTAGAAAATGGGTTGGCATGCCATAATTCAGATACATGCTATCTATGTAAACATCATGGCATGATATAATTCAAATATATGATTTATATACCAAGGAAGTGAGCAGAGGGCAATTGCATATATGATGTGTCAACTAAGGACATGGCATTCAATATTGTGTATATGATGTAAAAACTAAGCATCGCAATACAACTTATGCATGATATGAGTAATATAACCCTGCCAAGTTTGAGCATATACCTCTGTTGGAAATTTGCCCTAGAGGCAATAATAAAAGGATTATTATAATATTTCTTTGTTCATGATAGTTGTCTTTTATTTATGCTATAATTGTATTATCCGGAAATCATAATACACGTGTGAATACTTAGACCACAACATGTCCCTAGTGAGCCTCTAGTTGACTACCTCGTTGATCAATAGATAGTCATGGTTTCCTGACTATGGACATTGGATGTCGTTGATAACGGGATCACATTATTAGGAGAATGATGTGATGGACAAGACCCAATCCTAAGCATAGCACAAGATCGTGTAGTTCATTTTGCTAGAGCTTTTCCAATGTCAAGTATCTCTTCCTTAGACCATGAGATCGTGTAACTCCCGGATACCGTAGGAGTGCTTTCGGTGTACAAAACGTCATAACGTAACTTGGTGACTATAAAGGTGCACTACAGGTATCTCCGACAGTGTCTGTTGGGTTGACACGGATCGAGACTGGGATTTGTCACTCCATATTACGGAGAGGTATCACTGGGCCCACTCGGTAGTGCATCATCATAATGAGCTCAAAGTGACCAAGTGTTTGGTCATGGGATCATGCATTATGGTATGAGTAAAGTGACTTGCCGGCAATGAGATTGAACGAGGTATTGGGATACCCACGATCGAATCTCGGGCAAGTAACATACCGTCTGACAAAGGGAATAGTATACGGGGTTGCTTGAATCCTCGACATCGTCGTTCATCCGATGAGATCATTGAGGAGTATGTGGGAGCCAACATGGGTATCCATATCCCGCTGTTGGTTATTGACCGGAGAGCCGTCTCGGTCATGTCTGCATGTCTCCCGAACCCGTAGGGTCTACACACTTAAGGTTCGGTGACACTAGGGTTGTATGAATATGAGTATGCAGTAAACTGAATGTTGTTCGGAGTCCCGGATGAGATCCCGGATGTCATGAGGAGTTCCGAAATGGTCCGAAGGTAAAGAATTATATATAGGAAGTGTTGTTTCGGCCATCGGGAAAGTTTCGGGGTCACCCGGTATTGTACCGGGACCACCAGGTGGGGCCACCTATCCCGAAGGGCCCTGTGGGCTGAGGTGGGAGGGGAACCAGCCCCTAGTGGGCTGGTGCGCCCCCCCTTGGGCCCCCCTGCGCCTAGGGTTGGAAACCCTAGGGTGGGGGGGCGCACCACATGCCTTGGGGGGAACTCCACCCCCCTGGCCACCGCCCCCTTAGGAGATTGGATCTCCCAGGGCCGCCCCCCCTGGGGGCCTATATAAAGGAGGGGGGAGGGAGGGAAGCCGCACCCTGAGTCTTGGCGCCTCCCTCCCCCTACTACACCTCTTCCTCCTCCCGTAATAGCTTGGCGAAGCCCTGCCGGAGTTCTGCTGCATCCACCACCATGCCGTTGTGCTGCTGGATCTTCATCAACCTCTCCTTTCTCCTTGCTGGATCAAGACGGAGGAGACGTCACGCTGACCATACGTGTGTTGAACGCGGAGGTGCCGTCCGTTCAGCACTAGGATCTCCGGTGATAGGATCACGACGAGAACGACTACCTCAACCCCGTTCTCTTGAACGCTTCCGCACGCGATCTACATGTGGTATGTAGATGCATCTCTCTCCTATCACTCGTTGCTTAGATGAACTCATAGATGGATCTTGGTGAAACCATAGGAATTTTTTTATTTTCTGCAACGTTCCCCAACAGTGGCATCATGAGCTAGGTCTATGCGTAGTTCTCTATTACACGAGTAGAACACAAATCTATTGTGGGCATAGATCTTGTCAACTTGCTTGCCACTACTAGTCTTTTCTTGCTTCAGCGGTATTGTGGGATGAAGCGGCCCGGACCGACCTTACACGTACGCTTACGTGAGACAGGGTCCACCGACTGACATGCACTAGTTGCATAAGGTGGCTAGCGGGTGTCTGTCTCTCCTACTTTAGTTGGAGCGGATTCGATGAAAAGGGTCCTTATGAAGGGTAAATAGAAGTTGACAAAAATCACGTTGTGGTTATTCGTAGGTAAGAAATCGTTCTTGCAACAACAATTAGAGGACGTCTAACTTGTTTTTGGAGCAATTTTCATGTGATGTGATATGGCCAGAAGTTGTGATGAATGATGAATGATATATTGTGATGTATGAGATCATGTTCTTGTAATAGGAATCACGACTTGCATGTCGATGAGTATGACAACCGGCAGGAGCCATAGGAGTTGTCTTAATTATTGTATGACCTGCGTGTCAATGATTTAACGCCATGTAATTACTTTACTTTATTGCTAAACCGTTAGCTATAGTGGTAGAAGTAATAGTTGGCGACCAACTTCCTGGAGGCACGATGATGGAGATCATGGTGTCATGCCGGTGACAAAGATGATCATGGAGCCCCGAAGATGGAGATCGAAGGAGCTATATGATATTGGCCATATCATGTCACTACTTTATATAATTGCATGTGATGTTTATTATTATTTATGCATCTTGTTTATTTAGAACGGCGGTAGTAAATAAGATGATCCCTTATAATAATTTCAAGAAAGTGTTCCCCCTTACTGTGCACCATTGCGAAAGTTCGTCGTTTCGAAGCACCACGTGATGATCGGGTGTGATAGATCCTTACGTTCACATACAACGGGTGTAAGACAGTTTTACACATGCATAAATACTTAGGGTTAACTTGACGAGCCTAGCACGTAAAGACATGGCCTCGGAACACAAGAGACCGAAAGGTCGAACATGAGTCGTATGGAAGATACGATCAACATGGATATGTTCACCGATGATGACTAGTCCGTCTCAAGTGATGATCGGACACGGCCTAGTCGACTCAGATCGTGTAACACTTAGATGACTAGATGGATGTCAAATCTGAGTGGGAGTTCATTAAATAATTTGATTAGATGAACTTAATTATCATGAACTTAGTCTAAAATCTTTGCAAAATATGTCTTGTAGGTCAAATGGCCAACGCTCATGTCAGCATGAACTTCAACCCGTTCCAAGAGAAAACCAAGCTGAAAGATGATGGCAGCAACTATTCGGACTGGGTCTGGAACCTGAGGATCATCCTCATAGCAGCCAAGAAAGCATATGTCCTAGAAGGACCGCTAGGTGAAGCACCCATCCCAAAGAACCAAGACGTTATGGACGCTTGGCAGTCACGTGCTGATGATTACTCCCTCGTTTAGTGCGGCATGCTTTACAGCTTAGAACCAGGGCTCCAAAAGCGTTTTGAGCAACACGGAGCATATGAGATGTTCGAGGAGCTGAAAATGGTTTTTCAAGCTCATGCCCGGGTTGAGAGATATGAAGTCTCCGACAAGTTCTATAGTTGTAAGATGGAGGAAAACAGTTCTGTTAGTGAGCACATACTCAAAATGTATGGGTTGCACAACCGCCTGTCCCAGCTGGAGATCAACCTCCCGGACGAGGCGGTCATTGACAGAATCCTTCAGTCGCTCCCATCGAGCTACAAGAGCTTTGTGATGAACTACAATATGCAGGGGATGGTAAAGACCATTCCTGAAGTATTTTCAATGCTGAAGTCAGCAGAGGTTGAAATCAAGAAAGAACATCAAGTGTTGATGGTCAATAAGACCACTAAGTTCAAGAAGGGCAAGGGTAAGAAGAACTTCAAGAAGGACGACAAAGATGTTGCCGCGCCCGGTAAGCCAGTTGCCGGGAAGAAGTCAAAGAATGGACCCAAGCCTGAGACTGAGTGCTTTTATTGCAAAGGGAAGGGTCACTGGAAGCGGAACTGCCCCAAATACTTAGCGGACAAGAAGGCCGGCAACACTAAAGGTATATGTGATATACATGTAATTGATGTGTACCTTACCAGTACTCGTAGTAACTCCTGGGTATTTGATACCGGTGCCGTTGCTCACATTTTTAACTCACAGCAGGAGCTGCGGAATAAGCGGAGACTGGCAAAGGACGAGGTGACGATGCGTGTCGGGAATGGTTCCAAGGTCGATGTGATCGCCGTCGGCACGCTGCCTCTACATTTACCCACGGGATTAGTTATGAACCTCAATAATTGTTATTTAGTGCCAAGTTTGAGCATGAACATTGTATCTGGATCTCGTTGAATATGAGATGGCTACTCATTTAAATCCGAGAATAATGGTTGTTCTATTTATATGAGAGATATGTTTTATGGTCATGCCCCGATGGTCAATGGTTTATTCTTAATGAATCTCGAACGTAATGTTACACATATTCATAGTGTGAATACAAAAAGTGTAAAGTTGATAACGATAGTCCCACATACTTGTGGCACTGCCGCCTTGGTCACATTGGTGTCAAGTGCATGAAGAAGCTCCATGCTGATGGACTTTTAGAGTCTCTCGATTATGAATCATTTGACACATGCGAACCATGCCTCATGGGCAAAATGACCAAGACTCCGTTCTCCGGAACAATGGAGTGAGCAACCAACTTATTGGAAATCATACATACTGATCTGTGTGGTCCAATGAGCGTTGAGGCTCGCGGAGGATATCATTATGTTCTCACTCTCATTGATGACTTAAGTAGATATGGGTATGTCTACTTGATGAAACACAAGTCTGAGACCTTTCAAAAGTTCAAGGAATTTCAAAATGAAGTAGAGAATCAACGTGACCGAAAGATAAAATTCTTACGATCAGATCATGGAGGAGAATATTTAAGTCACGAATTTGGTACGCACTTAAGAAAGTGTGGAATCGTTTCACAACTCACGCCGCCTGGAACACCTCAGCGTAACGGTGTGTCCGAACGTCGTAATCGCACTCTATTGGATATGGTGCGATCTATGATGTCTCTTACCGATTTACCGCTATCATTTTGGGGATACGCTCTAGAGACAACTACATTCACTTTAAATAGGGCACCGTCTAAATCCGTTGACACGACACCGTATGAATTATGGTTTGGGAAGAAACCTAAGCTGTCGTTTCTAAAAGTTTGGGGATGCGATGCTTATGTCAAGAAACTTCAACCTGAAAAGCTCGAACCCAAGTCGGAAAAATGCGTCTTCATAGGATACCCCAAGGAAACCATTGGGTATACCTTCTACCTTAGATCCGAAGGCAAGATCTTTGTTGCCAAGAACGGATCCTTTCTGGAAAAAGAGTTTCTCTCGAAAGGAGTAAGTGGGAGGAAAGTAGAACTCGATGAAGTACTACCTCTTGAACCGGAAAGTAGAGCAGCTCAAGAAAATGTTCCTGTGGTGCCTACACCGACTGGATAGGAAATTAATGATGATGATCTAGGTACTTCGGATCAAGTTGCTACTGAACTTCGTAGGTCCACGAGGACATGTTCCACACCAGAGTGGTATGGCAACCCTGTCCTAGAAATCATGTTGTTAGACAACAGTGAACCTTCGAACTATGAAGAAGCGATGGCGGGCCCAGATTCCAACAAATGGCTAGAAGCCATGCAATCCGCGATAGAATCCATGTTTGAAAACAAAGTATGGACTTTGACTGACTTGCCCGATGACTGGCGAGCGATAGAAAACAAATGGATCTTTAAGAAGAAGACAGACGCGGATGGTAATGTCACCATCTATAAAGCTCAACTTGTCGCTAAGGGTTATCAGCAAGTTCAAGGGGTTGACTACGATGAGACTTTCTCTCCCGTAGCGAAGCTTTTAAGTCCATCCGAATCATGTTAGCAATTGCCGCATACTATGATTATGAGATATGGCAGATGGACGTCAAAACGGCATTCCTTAACGGTTATCTTAAGGAAAAGCTGTATATGATGCAGCTGGAAGGTTTTGTCGATACTGAGAATGCTAACAAAGTATGCAAGCTCCAGCGATCCATTTATGGGCTGGTGCAAGCATCTCGGAGTTGGAACATTCTCTTTTATGAGATAATCAAAGTGTTTGGGTTTATGCAGACTTACGGAGAAACCTGCGTTTACAAGAAAGTGAATGGGAGCTCTGTAGCATTTCTCATATCATATGTAGATGACATACTTTTGATGGGAAATGATATAGAATTCTTGGACAGCATTAAGGCCTACTTGAATAAGTGTTTTTCAATGAAGGACCTTGGAGAAGTTGCTTACATATTAGGCATCAAGATCTATAGGGATAGATCGAGACGCCTCATAGGTCTTTCACAAAGCACATACCTTGATAAGATTTTGAAGATGTTCAAAATGGATCAGTCCAAGAAAGGGTTCTTGCTTGTATTGCAAGGTGTGAGATTGAGCTCGGCTCAATGTCCGACCACGGCAAAAGATAAAGAAGAGATGAGTGTCATCCCCTATGCCTCAGCCATAGGATCTATTATGTATGCCATGCTGTGTACCAAACCTGATGTAAACCTTGCCGTAAGTTTGGTAGGAATGTACCAAAGTAATCCCGGCAAGGAACACTGGACAGCAGTCAAGAATGTCCTAAACTACCTGAAAAGGACAAAGGACATGTTTCTCGTTTATGGAGGTGACGAAGAGCTCGTCGTAAAGGGTTACGTCAACGCTAGCTTCGACACAGATCTGGATTACTCTAAGTCACAAACTGGATATGTGTATATGTTGAATCATGGAGCAGTAAGCGGGTGCAGTTGCAAGCAGAGCGTCGTGGCGGGATCTACATGTGAAGTGGAGTACATGGCAGCCTCGGAGGTAGCGCATGAAGCAATATGGATGAAGGAGTTCATCACCGACCTAGGAGTCATACCCAATGCGTCGGGGCCGATCACTCTCTTTTGTGACAACACTGGAGCTATTGCCCTTGCCAAGGAGCCCAGGTTTCACAAGAAGACCAGGCACATCAAGCGTCGTTTCAACTCCATCCGTGAAAATGTTCAAGATGGAGACATAGATATTTGCAAAGTACATACGGATCTAAATGTCGCAGATCCATTGACTAAACCTCTTCCGCGAGCAAAACATGATCAACACCAGAACTCTATGGGTGTTCGATTCATCACAATGTAACTAGATTATTGACTCTAGTGCAAGTGGGAGACTGTTGGAAGTATGCCCTAGAGGCAATAATAAAAGGATTATTATAATATTTCTTTGTTCATGATAGTTGTCTTTTATTCATGCTATAATTGTATTATCCGGAAATCGTAATACATGTGTGAATACTTAGACCAGAACATGTCCCTAGTGAGCCTCTAGTTGACTAGCTCGTTGATATCCAGATAGTCATAGTTTCCTGACTATGGACATTGGATATCATTAATAACGGGATCACATCATTAGGAGAATGATGTGATGCACAAGACCCAATCCTAAGCATAGCACAAGATCGTGTAGTTCGTTTTGCTAGAGCTTTTCCAATGTCAAATATCTCTTCCTTAGACCATGAGATCGTGTAACTCCCGGATACCGTAGGAGTGCTTTGGGTGTACCAAATGTCACAACGTAACTGGGTGACTATAAAGGAGCACTACTGGTATCTCCGAAAGTGTCTCTTGGGTTGACATGGATTGAGACTGGGATTTTTCACTCCGTATTACGGAGAGGTATCACTGGGCCCACTCGGTAGTGCATCACCATAATGAGCTCAAAGTGACCAAGTGTTTGGTCACGGGATCATGCATTACGGTATGAGTAAAGTGACTTGCCGGCAACGAGATTGAACGAGGTATTGGGATACCCACGATCGAATCTCGGG
This sequence comes from Triticum dicoccoides, assembly GCF_002162155.2. Lineage (NCBI taxonomy): Eukaryota > Viridiplantae > Streptophyta > Magnoliopsida > Poales > Poaceae > Triticum > Triticum dicoccoides. The sequence goes on from NC_041387.1 coordinate 519,427,262, forward strand.
CAAGTAACATACCGTCTGACAAAGGGAATAGTATACGGGGTTGCTTGAATCCTCGACATTGTGGTTCATCTGATGAGATCATCGAGGAGTATGTGTGAGCCAACATGGGTATCCAGATCCCGCTGTTGGTTATTGACCGGAGAGCCGTCTCGGTCATGTCTGCATGTCTACCTAACTCGTAGGGTCTACACACTTAAGGTTTTGTGATGCTAGGGTTGTATGAATATGAGTATGCAGTAAACCGAATGTTGATCGGAGTCCCGGATGAGATCCCGGACATCATGAGGAGTTCCGGAATGGTCCGGAGGTAAAGAATTATATATAGGAAGTGCTGTTTCGGCCATCGGGAAAGTTTCGGGGTCACCCGGTATTGTACCGGGACCACCGGAAGGGTCCCGGGGTCCACCCGGTGGGGCCACCTATCCCGGAGGGCCCCGTGGGCTGAGGTGGGAGGGGAACCAGCCCTTAGTTGGCTGGTGCGCCCCCCCTTGGGCCCCCCCCCCCCGCGCCTAGGGTTGGAAACCCTAGGGTGGGGGGGGGGCGCACCACATGCCTTGGGGGGCACTCCACCCCCCTGGCCGCTGCCCCCTTGGGAGATTGGATCTCCCAGGGCCGGTGCCCCCCCTGGGGGCCTATATAAAGGAGGGGGGAGGGAGGTCAGCCGCACCCTGAGTCTTGGCGCCTCCCTCCCCCTGCTACACCTCTTCCTCCTCCCGCAATAGCTTGGCGAAGCCCTGCCGGAGTTTTGCTGCATCCACCACCAGGCCGTTGTGCTGCTGGATCTTCATCAACCTCTCCTTTCCCCTTGCTGGATCAAGACGGAGGAGACGTCACGCTGACTGTACGTGTGTTGAACACGGAGGTGCCGTCCGTTCGGCGCTAGGTTCTCCGGTGATAGGATCACAACGAGAACGACTACCTCAACCCCGTTCTCTTGAACGCTTCCGCACGCGATCTACAAGTGGTATGTAGATGCATCTCTCTCCTATCACTCGTTGCTTAGATGAACTCATAGATGGATCTTGGTGAAACCGTAGGAAATTTTTTATTATCTGCAACGTTCCCTAACAACCTCAGTGGGATAATAGGACTGGTCATCTGCCTCTGAATCCTCCTCTGAAGAGCTATCTGTAACCAGCAAGATATCTGCTTCAGCAGGTAGCATGGTCTTCTCTGAAGACGTTGTTTTCACTCCAGATTTCTCCTTCACCAATTCAAATGGCTGATGCTGATACGTCTCCAACATATCTATAATTTTTGATTGCTCCATGCTACTTTATCTACTGTTTTGGACTATATTGGGCTTTATTATCCACTTTTAGATTATTTTTGGGACTAACCTATTTACCGGAGGCCTAGCCCAAAATTGCTGTTTTTTGCCTATTTCAGTGTTTTGAAGAAACAGAATATCAAATGGAGTCCAAACGGAATGAAACCTTCGGGGACATGATTTTCTCACCGAACATGATCCAATAGACTTGGACCCTACTCCAAGAAGTAACAGAGGCGGTCACGAGGGTGGGGGGCGCCCGCCCCCTAGGGTGCGCCCCCTGCCTCGTGGCCCCCCTGCTGCTCCAACGACGTACTCCTTCCTCCTATATATACCTACGTATCCCCAAACGATTAGAAGAGGAGCCAAAAACCTAATTCCACCGCCGCAACCTTCTATATCCACGAGATCCCATCTTGGGGCCTGTTTCGGAGCTCCACCGGAGGGGGCATCCACCACGGAGGGCTTCTACATCAACAACATAGCCCCTCCGATGAAGTGTGAGTAGTTTACTTCAGACCTTCGGGTCCATAGCTAGTATCTAGATGGCTTCTTCTCTCTTTTTGGATCTCAATACAATGTTCTCCCCCTCTCTCGTGGAGATCTATTCAATGTAATCTTCTTTTTACGGTGTGTTTGTTGAGACCGATGAATTGTGGGTTTATGATCCAGCTTATCTATGAATAATATTTGAATCTTCTCTGAATTCTTTTATGTATGATTGAGTTATCTTTGCAAGTCTCTTCAAATTATCCTTTTGGTCTGGCCAACTAGATTGGTAGTTCTTGCAATGGGAGAAGTGTTTAGCTTTGAGTTCAATCTTGCGGTGTCCTTTCCCAGTGACATAAGGGACAGCAAGGCACGTATTGTATTGTTGCCATCGAGGATAACAAGATGGTTTTTTTTATCATATTGCATGAATTTATCCCTCTACATCATGTTATCTTGCTTAAAGCGTTACTCTGTTTTTAACTTAATACTCTAGATGCATGCTGGATAGCGGTCGATGAGTGGAGTAATAGTAGTAGATGCAGAATGGTTTCTATCTACTTTGTCTCGGACGTGATGCCTATATACATGATCATGCCTAGATATACTCATAACTATGCTCAATTCTGTCAATTGCTCAACAGTAATTTGTGCCCCCATGTAGAATATCTATGCTCTTGAGAGAAGCCACTAGTGAAACCTATGGCCCCCGGGTCTATTCTCATCATATCAATCTCCATTACTTTATTACTTCCTTTGTTTTTACTTTGCCTTTTACTTTTCACTTTGCATCTATATACCAAAAATACCAAAAATATTATTTATCATCTCTATCAGATCTCACTCTCGTAAGTGACCGTGAAGGGATTGTCAACCCCTAATCGCGTTGGTTGCGAGGAGCTATCGTTTTATGTAGGTACGAGGGACTTGTGCGTGGTCTCCGACTGGATTGATACCTTGGTTCTCAAAAACTAAGGGAAATACTTACGCTACTTTGCTGCATCATCCTCTCCTCTTCGGGGAAATCCAACGCAGTGCTCAAGAGGTAGCAAGAAGAATTTCTGGCGCCGTTGCCGGGGGGTTTGCGCAAAAGTCAACCATACCAAGTACCCATCACAATCCCTATCTCTCGCATTACATTATTTGCCTCTCGTTTTCCTCTCCCCCACTTCACCCTTGCCGTTTTATTCGCCCTCTCTTTTTCGTCCGCCTTCTTCCCGTATGTATCTTTGTTTGTGTTTCCTTGTGCCTTCTATATACTTGCATCTTTGCTTGCTAAAAATCTATTGATATGGATCCACTTAAAGTGTTCTACTTGGATCATCTTCGATCCTTATGCGCTCATGCTGAAACCCCAACTAGCCTAGTTGATGGGAAATCTTTAGACGAGCATGCTCATTTTGTGCGTCATCGTTTATCTGAAAAAGGGAGACTCTTACGGTATCATATAAATAGTTTGCTATGCTATGCTTGTAATCTTTGTGAAATGTGTGATTTTACTGGTTGCTCTAAGAACCCTAAAAAACACCTTCCCTACCTATGTGAGTTCAATGATAATTAAATCTTATCTTCTTATGCAAAGGGTGTTTATAGTTACTATGATATCGAACAAATTGAAGAATTTGTCATTTTTAAGGGTGCTCATGAAGTTGCTTCTTTGATTGAAAAGTATGATTTTACTCTCAACAAATCTGAAAATTCCGTCATACTTAAATATTGCAATGAAAACCTTGCTCATAATGTCTATGTCCAAGAATTTATTGAAAGAATGACCGTTGCTTTGGAAGAAAATAATGATATGCATTAATCTATAGATAATGATGATTCCGATGATTTGATTGAAATATCCCTTGATGAACATGATGCTTGCTATTCTTGTGGCCATGAAGCCAATATTTATGAAGACGAATTTGCTATAGTTCCTTATGTTAAAAATGAGATCGTTGCTATTGCACCCATGCTTGATAGCTCCCTCAACGAAAAGCATGATTTAAATGATTTTACTATAAATTCTCTTGATGTCAGTTGTGCTAATAATATGCAAAACCCTAAGCTTGGGGATGCTAGTTTTGTTATGTCTACTACTTGTTGCAATGATCATGATTGGGGTGATTCTTCTTATAATCTTGAAAATTTATTTAATCCCCATGATGAATATGAGATTGATAATATTGTTTGCAATAATATTGAAAGTGGGTTTGAAAGAGTGTCAACTCTAGATCCCACATATTTGGAGAATATTCAATCTTATGAAAATTTTGATAAAAGTGGATTTGGAGAGGTCATGACTTTAGTTAATGTTAATCCCACTATTTTGGAAGAGTGTCAACTTTGCATGCATGTGGATCGTGTTGAAAATATTTTATGTGATAGCTATTTTGTTGAATTTTCTTATGATCCCACATTTAATTATTATGAGAGAGGAAAATATGGTCGTAGAAATTTTCATGATAATAAATTACCTCTAGTTATGTTGAGATTGCTATTGTTTCTTTCCACCTCCTTGCATATGCTAGTTTTTGCTTGCCTTGATAATTTGTTTGCCTATAAAATGCCTATGCATAGGAAGTATGTTAGACTTAGATGTGTTTATCATGTGTTTTATGATGTTCTCTTTGTGCTTCATTTCTTGTCTTTCTTGTGAGCATCATTGAAATATCAATGCCAAGCTAGGGGCGTTAAACGATAGCGCTTGTTGGGAGGCAACCCAATTTTATATTTTGTTTTTTTGTTTTTGCTTCTATTTAGGAATAAATAATCCATCCAGCCTCTGTTTGGATGTGGTTTTATGTTCTAGTTAGTGTTTGTGCCAAGTAGAACCTATAGGATAAGCTATGATGATAGTTGATTTGATTCTTCTGAAAAACAGAAACTTTGCGCTCACGAGAAAAAAATCAATAAATCAAAGAAACGTGCTTTTGCATTGATTCTTTTTGCTGCTGATCAATAGAAATTGTACAGTACATCCTATTTTGGTAGGATTTTTAGAGTTCCAGAAGTTTGCGTTAGTTACAGATTGCTACAGACTGTTTTGCTTTTGACAGATTCTGTTTTGCGTGTGTTGTTTGCTTATTTTGATGAATCTATGGCTGGTAAAATAGTTTATAATCCATAGAGAAGTTGGAAAACAGTAGGTTTAACACCAATATAAATAAATAATGAGTTCATTACAGTACCTTGAAGTAGTCTTTTGTTTTCTTTCTCTAACAGAGCTCACGAGATTTCTATTGAGTTTTGTGTTGTGAAATTTTCAAGTTTTGGGTGAATTCTTTTGATGGATTATGGAACAAGGAGTGGCAAGAGCCTAAGCTTGGGGATGCACATGGCACCCGAAGATAATCCAAGGAAACCAAAAATTCAAAGCTTGGGGATGCTCCGGAAGGCATCCCCTCTTTCGTCTACTTCCATCGGTAATTTACTTGGAGCTCTATTTTTATTCACCACATGATATGTGTTTTGCTTGGATCGTCTTTTATTCACCGACTGACATGCACTAGTTGCATAAGGTGGCTAGCGGGTGTCTGTCTCTCCTACTTTAGTTGGAGCGGATTCGATGAAAAGGGTCCTTATGAAGGGTAAATAGAAGTTGACAAAAATCACGTTGTGGTTATTCGTAGGTAAGAAAACGTTCTTGCTAGAACCCAATTGCAGCCACGTAAAAGATGCAACAACAATTAGAGGATGTCTAACTTGTTTTTGGAGCAATTGTCATGTGATGTGATATGGCCAGAAGTTGTGATGAATGATGAATGATATATTGTGATGTATGAGATCATGTTCTTGTAATAGGAATCACGACTTGCATGTCGATGAGTATGACAACCGGCAGGAGCCATAGGAGTTGTCTTAATTATTGTATGACCTGCGTGTCAATGATTTAACGCCATGTAGCTACTTTTCTTTATTGCTAAACCGTTAGCTATAGTAGTAGAAGTAATAGTTGGCGACCAACTTCATGGAGGCACGATGATGGAGATCATGATGATGGAGATCATGGTGTCATGCCGGTGACAAAGATGATCATGGAGCCCCGAAGATGGAGATCGAAGGTGCTATATGATATTGGCCATATCATGTCACTACTTTACATAATTGCATGTGATGTTTATTATTATTTATGCATCTTGTTTACTTAGAACGGCGGTAGTAAATAAGATGATCCCTTATAATAATTTCAAGAAAGTGTTCCCCCTTACTGTGCACCGTTGCTAAAGTTCGTCGTTTCGAAGCACCACGTGATGATCGGGTGTGATAGATCCTTACGTTCACATACAATGGGTGTAAGACAGTTTTACACATGCATAAATACTTAGGGTTAACTTGACGAGCCTAGCATGTACAGACATGGCCTCGGAACACAAGAGACCGAAAGGTCGAACATGAGTCGTATGGAAGATACGATCAACATGGATATGTTCACCGATGATGACTAGTCCATCTCAAGTGATGATCGGACACGGCCTAGTCGACTCAGATCGTGTAACACTTAGATGACTAGATGGATGTCAAATCTGAGTGGGAGTTCATTAAATAATTTGATTAGATGAACTTAATTATCATGAACTTAGTCTAAAATCTTTGCAAAATATGTCTTGTAGGTCAAATGGCCAACGCTCATGTCAACATGAACTTCAACGCGTTCCTAGAGAAAACCAAGCTGAAAGATGATGGCAGCAACTATTCGGACTGGGTCCGGAACCTGAGGATCATCCTCATAGCAGCCAAGAAAGCATATGTCCTAGAAGGACCGCTAGGTGAAGCACCCATCCCAAAGAACCAAGACGTTATGGACGCTTGGCAGTCACGTGCTGATGATTACTCCCTCGTTCAGTGCGGCATGCTTTACAGCGTAGAACCGGGGCTCCAAAAGCGTTTTGAGTAACACAGAGCATATGATATGTTCGAGGAGCTGAAAATGGTTTTTCAAGCTCATGCCCGGGTCGAGAGATATGAAGTCTCCGACAAGTTCTATAGTTTTAAGATGGAGGAAAACAATTCTGTCAGTGAGCACATACTCAAAATGTATGGGTTGCACAACCGCCTGTCCCAGCTGGAGATCAACCTCCCGGACGAGGCGGTCATTGACAGAATCCTTCAGTCGCTCCCACCGAGCTACAAGAGCTTTGTGATGAACTACAATATGCAGGGGATGGTAAAGATCATTCCTGAAGTATTTTCAATGCTGAAGTCAGCAGAGGTTGAAATCAAGAAAGAACATCAAGTGTCGATGGTCAATAAGACCACTAAGTTCAAGAAGGGCAAGGGTAAGAAGAACTTCAAGCAGGACGACAAAGATGTTGCCGCGCCTGGTAAGCCAGTTGCCGGGAAGAAGTCAAAGAATGGACCCAAGCCTGAGACTGAGTGCTTTTATTGCAAAGGGAAGGGTCACTGGAAGCGGAACTGCCCCAAATACTTAGCGGACAAGAAGGCCGGCAACACTAAAGGTATATGTGATATACATGTAATTGATGTGTACCTTACCAGTACTCATAGTAACTCCTGGGTATTTGATACCGGTGCCGTTGCTCACATTTGTAACTCACAGCAGGAGCTGCGGAATAAGCGGAGACTGGCAAAGGACGAGGTGATGATGCGTGTCGGGAATGGTTCCAATGTCGATGTGATCGCCGTCGGCACGCTACGTCTACATTTACCCACGGGATTACTTATGAACCTCAATAATTGTTATTTAGTGCCAAGTTTGAGCATGAACATTGTATCTGATCTCGTTGAATATGAGATGGCTACTCATTTAAATCCGAGAATAATGGTTGTTCTATTTATATGAGAGATATGTTTTACGGTCATGCCCCGATGGTCAATGGTTTATTCTTAATGAATCTCGAACGTAATGTTACAGATATTCATAGTGTGAATACCAAAAGTGTAAAGTTGATAACGATAGTCCCACATACTTGTGGCACTGCCGCCTTGGTCACATTGGTGTCAAGCGCATGAAGAAGCTCCATGCTAATGGACTTTTAGAGTCTCTCGATTATGAATCATTTGACACATGCGAACCATGCCTCATGGGCAAAATGACCAAGACTCCGTTCTCCAGAACAATGGAGTGAGCAACCAACTTATTGGAAATTATACATACTGATGTGTGTGGTCCAATGAGCGTTGAGGCTCGCGGAGGATATCATTATGTTCTCACTCTCATTGATGACTTAAGTAGATATGGGTATGTCTACTTGATGAAACACAAGTCTGAGACCTTTCAAAAGTTCAAGGAATTTCAGAATGAAGTAGAGAATCAACGTGACCGAAAGATAAAATTCTTACGATCAGATCATGGAGGAGAATATTTAAGTCACGAATTTGGTACGCACTTAAGAAAGTGTGGAATCATTTCACAACTCACGCTGCCTGGAACACCTCAGCGTAACGGTGTGTCCGAACGTCGTAATCACACTCTATTGGATATGGTGCGATCTATGATGTCTCTTACCGATTTACCGCTATCATTTTGGGGATACGCTCTAGAGACAGCTACATTCACTTTAAATAGGGCACCGTCTAAACCGTTGAGACGACACCGTATGAATTATGGTTTGGGAAGAAACCTAAGCTGTCGTTTCTAAAAGCTTGGGGATGCGATGCTTATGTCAAGAAACTTCAACCTGAAAAGCTCGAACCCAAGTCGGAAAAATGCGTCTTCATAGGATACCCCAAGGAAACCATTGGGTATACCTTCTACCTTAGATCCGAAGGCAAGATCTTTGTTGCCAAGAACGGATCCTTTCTGGAAAAAGAGTTTCTCTCGAAAGGAGTAAGTGGGAGGAAAGTAGAACTCGATGAAGTACTACCTCTTGAACCGGAAAGTAGAGCAGCTCAAGAAAATGTTCCTATGATTCCTACACCGACTGGAGAGGAAATTAATGATGATGATCAAGGTACTTCGGATCAAGTTGCTACTGAACTTCGTAGGTCCACGAGGACACGTTCCACACCAGAGTGGTATGGCAACCCTGTCCTAGAAATCATGTTGTTAGACAACGGTGAACCTTCGAACTATGAAGAAGCGATGGCGGGCCCAGATTCCAACAAATGGCTAGAAGCCATGCAATCCGAGATAGAATCCATGTTTGAAAACAAAGTATGGACTTTGCATGACTTGCGCGATGACCGGCGAGCGATAGAAAACAAATGGATCTTTAAGAAGAAGACAGACGCGGATGGTAATGTCACCATCTATAAAGCTCGACTTGTCGCTAAGGGTTATCGGCAAGTTCAAGGGGTTGACTACGAAGAGACTTTCTCTCCCGTAGCGAAGCTTAAGTCCGTCCGAATCATGTTAGCAATTGCCGCATACTATGATTATGAGATATGGCAGATGGACGTCAAAACGGCATTCCTTAACGGTTATCTTAAGGAAAAGCTGTATATGATGCAGCCGGAAGGTTTTGTCGATCCTGAGAATGCTAACAAAGTATGCAAGCTCCAGCGATCCATTTATGGGCTGGTGCAAGCATCTCGGAGTTGGAACATTCTCTTTGATGAGATGATCAAAGCGTTTGGGTTTATGCAGACTTACGGAGAAGCCTGCGTTTACAAGAAAGTGAATGGGAGCTCTGTAGCATTTCTCATATCATATGTAGATGACATACTTTTGATGGGAAATGATATAGAATTCTTGGACAGCATTAAGGCCTACTTGAATAAGTGTTTTTTAATGAAGGACCTTGGAGAAGTTGCTTACATATTAGGCATCAAGATCTATAGGGATAGATCGAGACGCCTCATAGGTCTTCCACAAAGCACATACCTTGATAAGATTTTGAAGAAGTTCAAAATGGATCAGTCCAAGAAAGGGTTCTTGCTTGTATTGCAAGGTGTGAGATTGAGCTTGGCTCAATGTCCGACCACGGCGAAAGATAAAGAAGAGATGAGTGTCATCCCCTATGCCTCAGCCATAGGATCTATTATGTATGCCATGCTGTGTACCAAACCTGATGTTAACCTTGCCGTAAGTTTGGTAGGAAGGTACCAAAGTAATCCCGGCAAGGAACACTGGACAGCAGTCAAGAATATCCTAAACTACCTGAAAAGGACAAAGGACATGTTTCTCATTTATGGAGGTGACGAAGAGCTCATCGTAAAGGGTTACGTCGACGCTAGCTTCGACACAGATCTGGATGACTCTAAGTCACAAACCGGATACATGTATATGTTGAATCGTGGAGCAGTGAGCTGGTGCAGTTGCAAGCAGAGCGTCATGGCGGGATCTACATGTGAAGCGGAGTACATGGCAGCCTCGAAGGTAGCGCATGAAGCAATATGGATGAAGGAGTTCATCACCGACCCAAGAGTCATACCCAATGCGTCGGGGCCGATCACTCTCTTTTGTGACAACACTGGAGCTATTGCCCTTGCCAAGGAGCCCAGGTTTCAGAAGAAGACTAGGCACATCAAGCGTCGTTTCAACTCCATCCGTGAAAATGTTCAAGATGGAGACATAGATATTTGCAAAGTACATACGGATCTAAATGTCGCAGATCCGTTGACTAAACCTCTTCCGTGAGCAAAACATGATCCACACCAGAACTCTATGGGTGTTCGATTCATCACAATGTAACTAGATATTGACTCTAGTGCAAGTGGGAGACTGTTGGAAATATGCCCTAGAGGCAATAATAAAAGGATTATTATAATATTTCTTTGTTCATGATAGTTGTCTTTTATTCATGCTATAATTGTATTATCCGGAAATCGTAATACACATGTGAATACTTAGACCACAACATGTCCCTAGTAAGCCTCTAGTTGACTAGCTCGTTGATATCCAGATAGTCATAGTTTCCTGACAATGGACATTGGATATTATTGATAACGGGATCACATCATTAGGAGAATGATGTGATGGACAAGACCCAATCCTAAGCATAGCACAAGATCGTGTAGTTCGTTTTGCTAGAGCTTTTCCAATGTCAAGTATCTCTTCCTTAGACCATGAGATCGTGTAACTCCCGGATACCGTAGGAGTCCTTTGGGTGTACCAAATGTCACAACGTAACTGGGTGACTATAAAGGTGCACTACTGGTATCTCCGAAAGTGTCTGTTGGGTTGACATGGATTGAGACTGGGATTTTTCACTCCGTATTATGGAGAGGTATCACTGGGCCCACTCGGTAGTGCATCATCATAATGAGCTCAAAGTGACCAAGTGTTTGGTCACGGGATCATGCATTACGGTACGAGTAAAGTGACTTGCCAGCAACGAGATTGAACGAGGTATTGGGATACCCACGATCGAATCTCGGGCAAGTAACATACCGTCTGACAAAGGGAATAGTATACGGGGTTGCTTGAATCCTCGACATCGTGGTTCATCCGATGAGATCATCGAGGAGTATGTGGGAGCCAACATGGGTATCCAGATCCCGCTGTTGGTTATTGACCGGAGAGCTGTCTCGGTCATGTCTGCATGTCTACCGAACCCGTAGGGTCTACACACTTAAGGTTTTGTGACGCTAGGGTTGTATGAATATGAGTATGCAGTAAACCGAATGTTGTTCGGAGTCCCGGATGAGATCTCGGACGTCACGAGGAATTCCGGAATGGTCCGGAGGTAAAGAATTATATATAGGAAGTGCTGTTTCGGCCATCGGGAAAGTTTCGGGGTCAGCCGGTATTGTACCGGGACCACCGAAAGGGTCCCGGGGGTCCACCCGGTGGGGCCACCTATCCCGGAGGGCCCCGTGGGCTGAGGTGGGAGGGGAACCAGCCCCTAGTGGGCTGGTGCGCCCCCCCTTGGGCCCCCCTGCGCCTAGGGTTGGAAACCCTAG
>NC_041387.1:519439081-519444695 GCF_002162155.2 Triticum dicoccoides
GGAGATTGGATCTCCCAGGGCTGGCGCCCCCCCCTGGGGGCCTATATAAAGGAGGGGGGAGGGAGGGCAGCCGCACCCTGAGTCTTGGCGCCTCCCTCCCCTTGCTACACCTCTTCCTCCTCCCGCAATAGCTTGGCGAAGCCCTGCCGGAGTTCTGCTGCATCCACCACCACGCCGTTGTGCTGCTGGATCTTCATCAACCTCTCCTTTCCCCTTGCTGGATCAAGACGGAGGAGACGTCACGCTGACTGTACGTGTGTTGAACACGGAGGTGCCGTCCGTTCGGCGCTAGGTTCTCCGGTGATAGGATCACGACGAGAACGACTACATCAACCCCGTTCTCTTGAACGCTTCCGCACGCGATCTACAAGTGGTATGTAGATGCATCTCTCTCCTATCACTCGTTGCTTAGATGAACTCATAGATGGATCTTGGTGAAACCGTAGGAAAATTTTTATTTTCTGCAAAGTTCCCTAACAACCTCAGGGGGATAATAGGACTGGTCATCTGCCTCTGAATCCTCCTCTAAAGAGCTATCTGTAACCAGCAAGATATTTGCTTCAGCAGGTAGCATGGTCTGCTCTAAAGACGTTGTTTTCACTCCAGATTTCTCCTTCACCAATTCAAATGGCTGATGCTGATACGTCTCCAACATATCTATAATTTTTTATTGCTCCATGCTACTTTATCTACTGTTTTGGAATATATTTGGCTTTATTATCCACTTTTATATTATTTTTGGGACTAACCCATTTACCGAAGGCCTAGCCCAGAATTGCTGTTTTTTGCCTATTTCAGTGTTTCAAAGAAATAGAATATTAAATGGAGTCCAAACGGAATGAAACCTTCGGGGACATGATTTTCTCACCGAACATGATCCAGGAGACTTGGACCCTACTCCAAGAAGTAACAGAGGCGGTCACGAGGGTGGGGGGCGCCCTCCCCCTAGGGCGCGCCCCCTGCCTCGTGGCCCCCCTGTTGCTCCAACGACGTACTCCTTCCTCCTATATATACCTACGTATCCCCAAACGATTAGAAGAGGAGCCAAAAACCTAATTCCACCGCCGCAACCTTCTGTATCCACGAGATCCCATCTTGGGGCCTGTTTCGGAGCTCCACCGGAGGGGGCATCCACCACGGAGGGCTTCTACATCAACAACATAACCCCTCCGATGAAGTGTGAGTAGTTTACTTCAGACCTTCGGGTCCATAGCTAGTATCTAGATGGCTTCTTCTCTCTTTTTGGATCTCAATACAATGTTCTCCCACTCTCTCGTGGAGATCTATTCAATGTAATCTTCTTTTTGCGGTGTGTTTGTTGAGAGCGATGAATTGTGGGTTTATGATCCAGCTTATCTATGAATAATATTTGAATCTTCTCTGAATTCTTTTATGTATGATTGAGTTATCTTTGCAAGTCTCTTCGAATTATCCTTTTGGTTTGACCAACTAGATTGGTAGTTCTTGCAATGGTAGAAGTGTTTAGCTTTGAGTTCAATCTTGCGGTGTTCTTTCCCAGTGACAGAAGGGACATCAAGGCACGTATTGTATTGTTGCCATCGAGGATAACAAGATGGGTTTTTTTTATCATATTGCATGAATTTATCCCTCTACATCATGTTATCTTGCTTAAAGCGTTACTCTGTTTTTAACTTAATACACTAGATGCATGCTGGATAGCGGTCGATGAGTGGAGTAATAGTAGTAGATGCAGAATCGCTTCGATCTACTTTGTCTCGGACGTGATGCCTATATACATGATCATGCCTAGATATACTCATAACTATGCTCAATTCTGTCAATTGCTCAACAGTAATTTGTGCCCCCACGTAGAATATCTATGCTCTTGAGAGAAGCCACTAGTGAAACCTATGGCCCCCGGGTCTATTCTCATCATATCAATCTCCATTACTTTTTTACTTGCTTTGTTTTTACTTTGCCTTTTACTTTTCACTTTGCATCTATATACCAAAAATACCAAAAATATTATTTATCATCTCTATCAGATCTCACTCTCGTAAGTGACCGTGAAGGGATTGACAACCCCTAATCGCGTTGGTTGCGAGGAGCTATCGTTTTATGTAGGTACGAGGGACTTGTGCATGGTCTCCGACTGGATTGATACCTTGGTTCTCAAAAACTGAGGGAAATACTTACGCTACTTTGCTGCATCATCCTCTCCTCTTCGGGGAAATCCAACGCAGTGCTCAAGAGGTAGCAAGAAGAATTTCTGGCACCATTGCCGGGGAGTTTGTGCAAAAGTCAACCATACCAAGTACCCATCACAATCCCTATCTCTCGCATTACATTATTTGCCTCTCGTTTTCCTCTCCCCCACTTCACCCTTGCCGTTTTATTCGCCCTCTCTTTTTCGTTCGCCTTCTTCCCGTATGTATCTTTGTTTGTGTTTCCTTGTGCCTTCTATATACTTGCATCTTTGCTTGCTAAAAATCTATTGATATGGATCCACTTAAAGTGTTCTACTTGGATCATCTTCGATCCTTATGCGCTCGTGCTGAAACCCCACCTAGCCTAGTTGATGGGAAATCTTTAGATGAGCATGCTCATTTTGTGCGTCATCGTTTATCTGAAAAAGGGAGACTCTTACGGTATCATATAAATAGTTTGCTATGCTATGCTTGTAATCTTTGTGAAATGTGTGATTTTACTTGTTGCTCTAAGAACCCTAAAAAACACCTTCCCTACCTATGTGAGTTCAATGATAATTAAATCTTATCTTCTTATGCAAAGGGTGTTTATAGTTACTATGATATCGAACAAATTGAGGAATTTGTCGTTTTTAAGGGTGCTCATGAAGTTGCTTCTTTGATTGAAAAGTATGATTTTACTCTCAACAAATCTGAAAACTCCGTCATACTTAAATATTGCAATGAAAACCTTGCTCATAATGTCTATGTCCAAGAATTTATTGAAAGAATGACCGTTGCTTTGGAAGAAAATAATGATATGCATGAATCTATAGATAATGATGATTCCAATGATTTGATTGAAATATCCCTTGATGAACATGATGCTTGCTATTCTTGTGGCCATGAAGCCAATATTTATGAAGACGAATTTGCTATAGTTCCTTATGTTAAAAATGAGATCGTTGCTATTGCACCCATGCTTGATAGCTCCCTCAACGAAAAGCATGATTTAAATGTTTTTACTATAAATTCTCTTGATGTTACATGTGCTAATAATATGCAAAACCCTAAGCTTGGGGATGCTAGTTTTGTTATGTCTACTACTTGTTGCAATGATCATGATTGGGGTGATTCTTCTTATCATCTTGAAAATTTATTTAATCCCCATGATGAATATGAGATTGATAATATTGTTTGCAATAATATTGAAAGTGGGTTTGAAAGAGTGTCAACTCTAGATCCCACATATTTGGAGAATATTCAATCATATGAAAATTTTGATAAAAGTGGATTTGGAGAGGTCATGACTTTAGTTAATGTTAATCCCACTGTTTCGGAAGAGTGTCAACTTTGCATGCATGTGGATCGTGTTGAAAATATTTTATGTGATAGCTATTTTGTTGAATTTTCTTATGATCCCACATTTAATTATTATGAGAGAGGAAAATATGGTTGTAGAAATTTTCATGATAATAAATTACCTCTCGTTATGTTGAGATTGCTATTGTTTCTTTCCACCTCCTTGCATATGCTAGTTTCTGCTTGCCTTCATAATTTGTTTGCCTATAAAATGCCTATGCATAGGAAGTATGTTAGACTTAGATGTGTTTATCATGTGTTTTATGATGTTCTCTTTGTGCTTCAATTCTTGTCTTTCTTGTGAGCATCATTGAAATATCAATGCCAAGCTAGGGGCGTTAAACGATAGCGCTTGTTGGGAGGCAACCCAATTTTATTTTTTGTTTTTTTGTTTTTGCTTCTGTTTAGGAATAAATAATCCATCCATCCTCTGTTTGGATGTGGTTTTATGTTCTAGTTAGTGTTTGTGCCAAGTAGAACCTATAGGATAAGCTATGATGATAGTTGATTTGATTCTTCTGAAAAACAGAAACTTTGCGCTCATGAGAAATAAATCAATAAATCAAAGAAATGTGCTTTTGCATTGATTCTTTTTGCTGCTGACCAATAGAAATTGTACAGTACATCCTATTTTGGTAGGATTTTTAGAGTTCCAGAAGTTTGCGTTAGTTACAGATTGCTACAGACTGTTTTGCTTTCGACAGATTCTGTTTTGCGTGTGTTGTTTGCTTATTTTGATGAATCTATGGCTAGTAAAATAGTTTATAATCCATAGAGAAGTTGGAATACAGTAGGTTTAACACCAATATAAATAAATAATGAGTTCATTATAGTACCTTGAAGTAGTCTTTTGTTTTCTTTCTCTAACAGAGCTCATGAGATTTCTATTGAGTTTTGTGTTGTGAAATTTTCAAGTTTTGGGTGAATTCTTTTGATGGATTATGGAACAAGGAGTGGCAAGAGCCTAAGCTTGGGGATGCCCATGGCACCCCCAAGATAATCCAAGGAAACCAAAAATTCAAAGCTTGGGGATGCCCCGGAAGGTATCCCCTCTTTCGTCTACTTCCATCAGTAATTTACTTGGAGCTATATTTTTATTCACCACATGATATGTGTTTTGCTTGGAGCGTCTTGTATTATTTGCATCTTTGCTTGTTAGTTTACCACAATTATCCTACTGTACACACCTTTTGAGAGAGCCATACATGAATTGGAATTTCCTAGAATACTCTATGTGCTTCACTTATATCTTTTGAGCTTGATAGTTTTGCTCATTGTGCTTCACTTATATCTTTTGAGCGTGATAATTTTTGCTCTAGTGCTTCACTTAGATATTTTAGAGCACGGTGGTGGATTTGTTTTAAAGAAACTATTGATCTCTCATGCTTCACTTAGATTATTTTGAGAGTCGTTAATAGCATGGTAATTTGCTTAATATTAATATACTTGGTGTTCAAGATATGTGAAACTTTCTTTTGAGTGAATTGAATACTAAGATAAGTTTGATGCTTGATAATTGTTTTGAGATATGGAGGTGATAATATCAAAGTCGTGCTAGTTGAGTAATTGTGAATTTGATAAATGCTTGTGTTGAAGTTTGCAAGTCCCGTAGCATGCACGTATGGTTAAAGTTGTGTAACAAATTTGAAACATGAAGTGTACCTGGCTTGTGCATCCTTGTGAGTGGCGGTCAGGGACGAGCAATGGTCTTTTCCTTCTATCCCCTTAGGAGCATGCGCTTAGTACTTGATTTTTGATGACTTCTAAATTTTTGCAATAAGTATATGAGTTCTTTTGACAAATGTTGATTCCATGGATTATACGCACTCTCACCTTTCCGCCTTTGCTAGCCTCTTCGGTACCGTGTGTCGGGGAAGCTGATCCACGAACACCTATGGGATCGGCGGACCGAGCCCCTTTCGGTTCGGCGGGGGGCGGAGATCGCACGAAGAGCAGATCGAGGCGAAGCACACGAGCAGTTTACCCAGCTTCGGAGCTCTCCGGAGAGATAATACTCCTACTGCTGCTTGTCTGATTGTATTGAGTTCTTGCTCAGAAGCGCTGAGTGCTACAGTACACTCCAGCTGCTAACAGGACTGAGCGTG
>NC_041387.1:519444887-519445945 GCF_002162155.2 Triticum dicoccoides
CGCATGGGCCTCCTTTTATATGCTCAAGGGGTCACCGACAGGTGGCAACGCAGACGAGGGCAAAAACGTAAAAAGAGTTGCGGTTGGTACAGCTACCATGTACAGTGCATCCTACCTAACCCTGACGGCAGGGGACAAAGGCATTAAATGACCGTCTGTGTCGCCTAAATAGTGCAAAAAGGACCGTCAGGGACGCCACCGTTCGCCACGATGGTGATCTTGTCAGCGCCGCTTACCACCTCGCACCGCTGGCTGCACAGCCTCTTGCCACGCGCGCCTGGAAAGGCCCCAGGGCGACACGTTGGTGGATGCGCTGGAGCGTGGGTACAGGGCAGTAGCTTGCTGCGGCAAGCGCCTTGCCGCGGTCGTTGTCTTGTCGCGCCCGGAAGCTTGTCGCTCACCAGGCCTTGCCGGGACGCGTGGCGCGTCGCGGCAAGTTCCTTGAGATGCCTTGGTTGGCCTTCCTGGCAAGCTCCTCTTGCCGGGGCCTTGTCTCCTTGGCTTGAATACTTTGTTCTTGAATGGCTCCAAAGGAGCCACGGAGGGCCTTGGCGGTCGCCCGGCAAGCCTTGCCGCGGGGTGCTGCAACTGCCCGTGCACAAGTTTGGGATACTAGGGTGCCCCTACTCTAGTACACCGACAGGAGCCCCCGGGCCTGGGCCACACACGATGTCGAGCGCTATTGGGCCAGGCCCAAAACAGGGCACGGGCACGTGTGGCCTGGGCCACGCCGAATATTACTCCATATCCACCGCGCCCTCCCCAACGGCACGCGTCGAATGCGGCATCATGGGAGATATCGTGGGTGGTTTCTTTGTTCGGAAGGGCGAAACGTCCACTCCCTCCCTCTTTATAAGCAGGGGAAACAGGGGCAGTTCGTCCACCTCGCCGGTTACTGCTCCAGTCTTCAGAAATCTCCGCTGCTCCCCCCTTCTTCCCCAAAGTCGAAAGAGAGCAGTGCTCCGCCCCCCATCACCACCAGCGTCACCGACGCCGCCGATCTGCCCCGCCACCTCCGCCATGGCTCCGAAAGCTGACAAGGGGAAGGGCGTGATGTC
>NC_041387.1:519446117-519464822 GCF_002162155.2 Triticum dicoccoides
GCGAAGGAGCTGAGGGAGTACTACTACCTCTTCTGGTCGACGGAGACGCGCGCGCATCGCGCACGAGGGTACTCTTAGCCGCCGCTTCGAGGCTGGCTCCGAACGGGTACCCATTCTTCGCATTGTTCTGCTACTGCGGGCTCTGCTCGCCCTTCTCTGAATTCTTCTGCGATATCATGAACACCTACGGGTTTCGCCTCCTTGATTTCACCCCCAACGTTGTTCTGACCATGGCAGTTTTTGCACATCTCTGCGAAAACTTTGTCGGAGTCCATCCCAATGTAGCCCTTTTCCGCCACTTCTTCATGCCCCGAGTCGAGAGAGGAGAGCCCCTTGCCGGAGGTATCGCCTGGATCTCGAGAGTCGGCAAGAAGGAAGCCTATCCGGAGGGAGAGCTCCGCAGCAAGTGGGAGGAGTGGAGAGCAGATTGGTGCTGGATCGTCGAGGAGAACCCGCAGCCATTCACCGCCCGGCGCCAAACCCCAATAGTACGCGGCAACGATTGGAGCAACGTGGCCCCGGAGGATGACAGGCTGAAGATTGCCATCACCCGAATCTTGCGCCTTAGGCTTGCCGGGCTCACCATAGGCGCCGTTGGCGCAGATTTCCTTCGCCATTGCATCGCCCCTCTTCAGGAGAGGGGGAGGCCCGCCTGGGAGTTCCAGAACTCGGCGGATATCATGAGGCTGCGCCCAGGCCTCAACTTCAACTTCACTGTCTTGGAGCTCGACGCGATGCTTCTAGAGCTGTTCAAGCGCGATCCCCAACACCCATTTGTGTTGCCGCGGAATGTCATTCCGCTGTGCAACAATTCTTCGCTTGACCGCATCCGTGCAATGATTCCGCTGTGTGACTCGCATGGGATCGTCCCAACTTGGCAAGAGCCCACAGATGACGTCGTGCAGGAGTTCTTTGACAGCTTGGTCGAAGTGCCGGTCCGCTCCGACGAGCAGAAGAGCCTCACCCGCGACACCACCGATGCGGAGATGCAGCGCATCGCCACTAGGCCGGAGGAGGCGGCGGCAGCAGCTGCCGCGGGTCAATTTGGATTCACCTTGGAGGAGGCGGAGGCAGCAGAGGCGGCAAGCCTTGCCGAGCGGGAGGAGCTTGTCGCCGAGGAAGAGCTTGTCGGGCCTGAATCCGAGTCGAGCGAGCCCGCCGAGGGCGCGGGCGACCCGTTGAAGATCGGCTCCTCCTCCTCCCCACCTTCAGCCAGCTCGCCTCAAGCGGAGCCCCCAGCTCCAGCAAGAAGGCGTCTCCGCAGGGCCGGGGACGTAGCGGGGCGGCAGACGGGTCAACAGCCGTCGCAGCGCGCGACGCGCTCGACCGAGGCAAGCACTGTTGCCGCGGGAGCACCTCAAGCCGCTGCGGCAACTGGAGCGGGGTCTTCCCGGTCCACCGCCACTGCTCCTGCCAAGCGGACAAGGGAGCCTTCTCCTCCGCCTCATCGCACCGGAGGTGAGCCGGACTTCGATCTCTCCGCGCTCAGCTCCGACGAGGAAGAAGAAGAGTAAGTTCCTTCGATGTACTTGTAATTCTTCAATTCTTGATGTGTGTCTTGTATCTGATTTGCTTCATTCCGGATCCGTTCCTTTCCAGGACTCTGGCCCAGAGAGCGGCGAAGAGAGCCAAGGTCCCGGTGATTGTCATCGAGGATGAACCCACCGCGGCAACAAAGGACGCGCCTGAGACCACCTTGTCGGACCCGGCAATTCTTCCCCAAAGCAGCCCCCAGCGCAGCCCCCAGCGTAAGTGTATAGTCTACTTCCAGCTATCTGCTGGTTTGTGTAGGAGCAGAGCAGCCTCACCAGGAGGGCCCGGAGGCCGCTCCCGAAGCGCCATCTGCTTCGTTTACACCGCCGAGGGAGGATTCCCCGGCAAGGGAGCGTTCTCCGGCAAGGGGCAATTCTCCGGCAAGGGACAGCGCCAGTGATCCTCCGGTGGTTGAGACCACGACTGCAGATCCTAGCAAAGGTAACCCTTTTGCCTAAAAACTTCCCTTGGGTTCTTCTTCTGATTTCCTTTTTGAATATTTGCTTGATCTTTCTCCCTTCTTTGGTCGTCAGATCCACCTGCCACGGAGCCAATGGAAACCGAGGCCGCCGGCGAGGAGAACACGCGTGGCAACAACGACGACGCCGCCGCCACCGAAGAAGGGGCCGGTGCTGATGAACCC
Organism: Triticum dicoccoides; assembly: GCF_002162155.2. Classification (NCBI taxonomy): domain Eukaryota; kingdom Viridiplantae; phylum Streptophyta; class Magnoliopsida; order Poales; family Poaceae; genus Triticum; species Triticum dicoccoides. The sequence goes on from NC_041387.1 coordinate 519,448,294, forward strand.
GCCGGCGAAGAGGCCGCCAAGGCTGCCGCCGCTGAAGCTGGCGAGGAATCCGGCGATCGTACTGACGGCCCCGAGGCCGCAGGAGCGCCAGGCGCTGCACCGACCGCCGATCCCTCTACCACGGCTGCGGCGCCAGGCTCCGAAGAGCCCCAGCCCGGCGCCTACTTGAAGGCCGGCGATGGCGTCTTCATCAAGCTCCCCTGGGTGTCGAGCTCCAGGGCGCCGGTCGAAGGAGAAACCTTTGACGAAGAGGTGCTCGCCTCCACTGGGCTGGCGCTTGTCGATGCGCCAAGCAGCAGCAGCAACGAGCCTGAGGAGGAGCGGCTGCTGCGGAAGCTGCTGTCTCTTTACCGCGCCCGCCAAGCCAAACCGGCGTCCCGACAGGCGCTTGTCACGAAGGCGGGGGTGGATATTGAGAAGCGCGCAGAGGAGCTCTGGGGTCTCAGGCAGGAGGCTCTCCGGTCTCTGGCGGAGGATCGGGAGCAACTTGTCGAGGAGCGGAAAGCCTTCCTCCTTGAGAAGGCTGAAGTTGAAGAGAAGCAACGGCTTGTCGCCGAGAATCTATTTGCGCAAGAAGGAGAGTTGGCGCAGCGCAAGGTGAACCTTGACAGCCACGAGGAGGAGCTTGGCGCGCGGGAGCAAGCAATTGGCAGGGCCCTCAAGGAAGCAAAGGATGCTGCCGCAGCTGCCGAGGCCGCCAAGAAGGAGCTGGAAACAAAGGTGGCACAGCTGGAAGCAGATCTTAGGGCGAGCGGCGAGGAGCTTGCTGCGCTCAAGCATGAGCGTGAGAAGGATGCTGCCGCTCATGGTGAGCTGCAGGGTCTTCTCGCTGAGAGGAGCAAGGAGCTCAGCGCCGCCAAGGATTCCAATGCGGATCTTGGACTGAAGCTGGCAACCTTGACTCCGACGCTGGATGGCGCCAGAGAACAGGAGGTGACGTTGAAGGAGAAGATCAAGGCCGACGAGGTGCTGCTGGCGAATGCCGTTGCCGCCCATGATGCTTTCCGGGAGACTGTGGAGCACTGGACCGAGGGTCTTGTGGATGCTGCCACAGTCATCGACGGGGAGTTGGCACAACTGGGGATGGAGGATTTTGGGTATCCTTCCGACGAGCATCTCCAACCCAGCGCCAAGCTCAGCTTGTTCTTCAAAGGCGTGGCGACGGCTCTCCAGCGACTCCAGGAGAAGATCCCAAAGCAGCTGGCCGACGAGTCGCGCAGGATCTGCGCAGGGGCTCTCCAGAAGGTGCTGATGAAGATGGCCTTCCACAACCCAGGCCTCAACTTCACCAACGTCCTCAAGTCCTTGCCGCCGGATGCTGACGTGGAAGCGCTCAAGGCCCTTGTCGCACCCATCATGGACAAGGTGAGCGGGATCAAGAGGGTTGAGGGCGATCGCGTAGATTAGGCCGCCCTTCTTTTCTTTATCTTTGTCGCCGCTGGTCATGTCATGAGAACATTCTGTTAGAGCTGCGACAAGTTATCTTGTAATATAACTCTGTTTTGGGTAGAGATTGCTATGTTATTTTCCTTTACTTGATCCCTTCCTTTGTATGTTTTGCCCTACGCTTTTAGGGAACTTGTCGGCGTAGGCCCCTTAGCCGCGAGCGCTGAGTGCGGAACGTTAGCAGCCTGCTGGCGGTGCCGCCACCGACAAGAAACCTTGTCGCAACTAGTCACAGCTCACTTAAGTTGTTGAGCGGACTCGAAACAAAGTAAGGGCGCAACTAGCTACGAGTTGGTTCCTCTGCGCACAGGTTTTCCATACAAAGCATGGTCGTTCGAGGAAGATAACTTCAAAATTTTAAAACTGACTGCTCAAACTTTGGCAACTTAGCTTTTCTGTCGTTTGCTTCCCGGCAAGGCGAAACTTCCTTGAACGATGCCTGGTCCACACCATTATCTTCTCCTTTCCCCCCGGCAAACTTGTGGGCGAGGGAACCTTCCTTTCCATTGAGAAAGAGAAAGAAGAGAAAATAAAGATATGGAGCCTTACGGCTCGTTATTGCTTACCGGGGGTTGGTGCTGCACACAGTGTCAGATAATGCATGCAAATATAAAGTAAAAAGCATGAATTTGACAAGATGTGCGGAGCACATGAGCTTTACTTATGCACGGGATCTGTGCCCGGCTTTGTGAAAAGGATTACATGCAACATCGGCAAGACTTGTACAAAAGGTGGTTGCCGGAACGGGTTCCGGCAACCGCGCCCTACGGGTAAAACTTACGAAGATGCTCAATGTTCCAGGAGTTGCTCGCCGGAACGCCATCTTCGGTCTCTAGGCGGACAGCGCCGGGCCTAGTGACTCGTTTCACCCGATAAGGGCCTTCCCACTTCGGCGTCAACTTGTTGGAATTCTTGGCGGACTGAACGCGCCAAAGAACAAGGTCGCCTTCCTCAAAACTTCTGGCATTAACTTTGCGGCTATGGTAGCAGCGCAAAGCTTACTGGTATCAAGCAGCTCGTACAGCAGCCTGAAGACGGTCCTCCTCAAGGAGCAGCGCGTCATCTTGTCGCAGCTGCTCTTGCTCAAGCTCGTCATAAGCGAGCACTCGAGGTGACCCGTATACGAGTTCCGTGGGGAGAACTGCCTCTGCTCCATAGACTAGAGCAAAAGGTGTCCGGCTAGTGGCTCGATTTGGCGTCGTCCTGATCGACCAAGGAACCACCGGCAGCTCCTCAATCCAGTTTCTTCCGCACTTGTGCAGCCTGTCGAAAGTCCTGGTCTTGATCCCGTGCAGCACTTCAGCATTTGCCCTCTCTGCTTGACCGTTGCTTCTCGGATGAGCAACGGAAGTGAAGCAGACCTTGGCGCCAAGATCTTGGACATACTGCATGAAGGTGCGGCTCGTGAATTGCGTGCCGTTGTCGGTGATGATCCTATTAGGGATCCCGAACCGGCAAACAATCGAATGAAGAACTTGACTGTTGACTGTGCTGTCACCTTCCTCACTGGTTCCACTTCCGGCCACTTTGTGAACTTGTCGATTGCAACGTACAAGTACTCAAAGCCCCCAACAGCTTGGGGAAAGGGGCCGAGGATGTCGAGCCCCCAGACCGAAAATGGCCAGGATGAAGGGATCGTCTGGAGAGCTTGAGCTGGCTGGTGTATCTGTTTGGAATGGAACTGGCATGCTTCACACTTGGTAACTTATGCAGTTGCATCCTGGAGGGCTATCGGCCAAAAGAAACCTTGCCGGAACGCTTTGCCGGCAAGTGCTCTTGCGCCAATGTGGTGACCACATATGCCTCCATGTATCTCTGCCAACAGCTTTTGTCCGTCTTCCCACTGAATACACTTCAATTTCACACCGTTGAGTCTTCTTCTGTACAGTGTGTTGTCGACAAACTGGTACATACTTGACTGCCGGGCTACTCTTTCCGCTTCTTCTTGCTCTTCGGGAAGTTCTCCTGTCTGAAGGAAATGGACAATCTGATGCGCCCATGCTGGAGCTTGCAGCTCGACAACAAGGACTAAAGGCACATCTGCTGCTGCGGGAACATCCGCTTCTATGGCGAGAACCTGCGGCTCAGCCGGAGCTTGATGTTCCCCGGCAAGCTTGCCGGAGCAAAACTTGTCGGTAGCGTCTGCTTCAACGGAACAAACCCTAAGGCTTGCCGGAGCAGACTGCTCCTCAGCATCCTTAGTGTTGATCTTGGGGACTTTCTTGGCGGCGGCTTCGGGGAGCTCTGCCGGAAAGTAGTCACCAGAAATCAACTTTCTCTTCTTGCTCTGTCCAGTTGATGGTGTTACAGACGGTTGAGTCAGCTTGAGCACAAAGATCCCTGGTTCCACAGGTAACTTAAGTGCGGCGCACTTTGACAAGCCATCGGCAATGTCGTTCTGAGCTCTTGGAACATGTTCCATCTGCAAGCCGTCAAAGTGCTCTTCTAGCTTTCTCACTTCATCAACGTAAGCTTCCATAATGGACTCTGATAATTCTTGTTCACTTGGCGGACGACAAGCTGTGAGTCACCCCTGACAATGAGTTTCTTGATCCCAAGGTCTGCTGCGATCCTGAGACCGGCAAGCAAACCTTCATACTCTGCAGTATTGTTCGTTGCTTGCTCCTTGGGAAAGTGCATCTGGACTACGTACTTGAGGTGCTCTCCGGTGGGTGCGACAAGTAACACGCCCGGACCGGCGCCTTGCAGCGAGAAGGCACCATCAAAGTACATTAGCCACTCTTTGCTTGCTTCCTTGACGGGGATGCTCGTTTCTGGAATTTCTTCATCTGGTGTTGGCGTCCACTCTGCTATGAACTCTGCCAATGCTCTGCTTTGGATAGTCGAAGTGCTCTCAAACTTGAGGCCAAAGCTCGACAGTTCCAATGCCCACTCGACAATCCTGCCTGTTGCTTCTGGATTTTGCAGTATCATCTTCAACGGAAAGCGAGTGACAACTATGATCTCGTGTGCTTGGAAGTAATGGCGCAGCTTTCTCGAGGTCATGAGAAGGCTGAAAAGCAATTTCTGCACACCAGAGTACCTTGACCTAGCCCCCTGCAGAAGGGAACTGACAAAGTAAACTGCGCGATGCACCATTCTCTTCTGCATCTCCTCACGCGCCTGCGCAGATCCATCCTTGTCGGGACCAGAGCTTGCCGGTGAAGTCCCTTGCTTGTCGCTGGATGCACTTGCCGTGGTTGCTGGCTCATCATCCGCCTCTCTCTCCGCTACTAACGCAGCACTAACCACTTGATTGGTTGCCGCTATATATAGCAGCAACTTCTCTTGTGGCTTAGGTGCGACAAGTGTTGGAGTGGAGGACAAGTATCTCTTCAAGTCCTGTAGCGCAGCCTCCGCTTCTGGAGTCCATTGCATTGGACCTGCCTTTTTCAATATTTTGAAAAATGGCAGGGCGCGCTCAGCAGACCTAGAGATAAACCTGCTGAGAGCAGCTACGCAACCGGCAAGTCTCCGTACATCCTTGACGCGCTTTGGTGCTTCAATCTGCTCAATGGCTTGATCTTGTCGGGGTTGGCTTCAATTCCCCGCTGAGACACGAAGAACCCGAGAAGCCTGCCGGAAGGGACTCCGAACACACACTTCTCGAGGTTAAGCTTGAGGTTGATCTTGCGCAGATTTGTAAAGGTTTCGTCTAAATCTTGGATCAAAGTTGCCTTGTCCTTGCTCTTGACCACTATGTCATCCATGTAGGCTTCCACATTTCTGTGCATTTGCGGCTCAAAAGCGTGATGGACAACCCTTGCAAATGTCGAACCAGCATTCTTTAAACCGAAAGGCATCCGTACAAAACAGTACGTGCCACATGGGGTAATGAATGCGGTCTTCTCCTCATCCTCTTCTGCCATGAAGATCTGATGATATCCTAAGTATGCGTCAAGAAATGAAAGCAAGTCACATCCGGCCGTGGAGTCAACAATCTGGTCAATGCGCGGCAAGGGAAATGGGTCTTTGGCCCAAGCTTTATTAACATCGGTAAAGTCAATACAAAGCCTCCATTTCCCGTTTGCCTTGCGCACGACTACAGGATTGGCCAACCACGTAGGATGGAGCACTCCTCTGACGAGGCCTGCTGCTTCCAACTTCTTGATTTCTTCTGCGATGAAGTCTTGGCGCTCCACTGCCTGTTTTCTGACTTTCTGTTTGACGGGCCGCGCATGAGGACAGACGGCAAGATGGTGCTCAATTACTTTCCTGGGAACACCGGGGATGTCAGACGGTTGCCATGCAAAGACGTCGACATTCGCCAGCAGGAAAGCAACGAGCGCGCTTTCCTATTTAGGGTCGAGAGTGGCACTGATGGTGAAGGTACCACCAGTGCCGTCCTCCTTGGCGGACACCTTCTTGGTCTCTGGTGGAGCTGCCATTGTCTTCTTACACTTGCCGGTGGAGCTCGATGGTGCGTCCTCGATGGTAGCGCAGCACTCCGAAGAGGTGCGCTTGCCGGAGGGGGCATCAGAACTCTTGCCGGACTTGGTCTTCTTCTTTCCCCCGGGAGCTTCAATGGCAAGTGATCTACGATCTGTTGCGGCTGCTGCTTCCCGGTAGACCTTGTCGGCGCAGATAAGAGCATCTATCTTGTCGCCAGGGACGGAGATGACACTTATCGCGCCTGGCATCTTCAGCATGTTGTATGCATAGTGAGAGGCTGCCATGAACTTGGTGAGTGCTGGTCGGCCAAGTATCCCATTGTAGGGCAATGGGAAGTCAGCAACGTCAAAAGTGACCCTCTCAGTCCTGAAGTTCAACTCGCTGCCAAATGTTACCGGCAATGTGATCTTTCCCTTCGGCTTGCTCCTTCCCGGATTGATTCCTTGGAATGTACCGGTCTCTTCGAGCTCGCTGTCAGGGATCTAGAGTTTCTGGAGGTCATGGCCCTTGGTGCGGTGGATCTTGCAGTACTGCATGTTGGTGTCGTCCTACTTGTCGGCGACCGCCACAACCTGGGGGTTGGTGCCTGCGAGAATCTCCTTGCTGGAGCTTCCAGCTTTGGCTTGCTTGCCGGACTGCTCAACGACTAGTACATCTTTGCCTTTCTTCTTCCTGTTGTTCCTCCGCCGGTTTTTCTTTGCCGGGGCAGCATCCTCACTATCAGATCCTCCTGCTCCTGTAGTCTCTCCGGGGAGTTTCCTCCCTTCCTCAGCACGCGCACACTTGTCGGCCAGGGCATACAGCTCACCGACGTCTCTGATCTTGCACATCGCCATCTCCTCCCGCATCCTGCGGTTTTGCACGTTCTGGTGGAACGCGCTGATTATCGCGGCAGGGTGGACATCTGGGATGTTGTGCTGTACATGGCTGAATCTCTGAATGTACTTGCGCAGGGACTCTCCTTCCTTCTGGGCGAGCAAATGAAGGTCGCTCTCTTGGCCATGATGTTTGTGGCCGCCTGTAAAGGCGCTGACAAACTGATGGCACAGGTCAGCCCAGGAGGATATGGAGTTGTCCGGCAACTGCATGAGCCAGGATCTGACATTGGGCTTGAGTACCAGCGGGAAGTAGTTGGCAAGGATCTTGTCGTCCCATCCCCCAGCAGCTTGCACCGCGATGGTGTAGATGCTGAGGAACTCCGACGGATGCGTCTTTCCGTCGTACTTCTTTGGCACATCTGGTCTGAAATTCTTCGTGCTGGGCCACTAGACTTGCCGCAGCTCACGAGTGAACGCAGGGCAACCTACCGCGTACGGCAAGTCGCCTGGTTCCCCTGGCGCATGCATGTCGACAGAGGGCCCAGCGCGCTTGTCGGATTGACGTCGCGCTTCTCTTCGGCGCTCGATGCGAGTACGCGCATCTTCTTGCTGTCGTTCGTGCAGAACTTGGCGCTGATCGCGACGAGCTCGTGGATCCGATGATGCGGTGGAGTCGCTGTCGAGGAGGATCCGGCGAGTTGGCGATCTTGGCCTTCGAGGTGGAGAGTGCATGGTGGTCGCACCCCTCCCCCCAGTTTCGTCGCCACCGGCTCGTACCTGACGGTCTTGTCGCGGCAGCGAGGTACTCGGCTGCCGTGGAGTGTCGCCGTTGGCGAAGCCGATGAGACTCTGGATGATGGCCCTCCATTGGTCGATCTTGTCTTCCGCTGGACGGTAATCCAGGAGCAGTTGAGCTCGCGCCAAAGCTTCTGCTAGAGTGGTGGGTGGCAGTGGCAAACGGTGCGAGGAGCGGGATATGCTCGGACTTCTAACTACGTTAGAAGGAGCAGTATCCTGTCCAGGCGACCGTGCCTCGCTCGTGCCAGCACGTTGGCGTGTATGCTGGTCCTGAGTACCCCGAGATCCACCAGCTTGATCTTGGCCTAACATACGTATGGCACTGCGAGTACCATGACGCTGTCGGTCCTGCGCCTCCTGAGATGGGCGCGGCACATGTACGGACGCCGAGGTTTGCGCAGCCTTGTCCTTGGACCTGGCAGCATCATGAGCTCCCTCGTCGAAGTCCGTTCTTCCGCCGGCGTCTTCCCCACCACCCGCTTGCTCCGGTGGTGGTGGAAGTGACGTGGACGGAGCAGCTGCCGCCAAAATCTTCTTCTTCGGTGGCATGTAGATGAAGATGTTGAAGATCTAGCTCATGTGAACGCCGGATCAGGTTCACACAACCTCGACGCCCCCTACCTGGCGCGCCAAAGATGTCGGGGAAGCTGATCCACGAACACCTATGGGACCGGCGGACCGAGCCCCTTTCGGTTCGCGGGGGCCGGAGATCGCACGAAGAGCAGATCGAGGCGAAGCACACGAGCAGTTTACCCAGCTTCGGAGCTCTCCGGAGAGATAATACTCCTACTGCTGCTTGTCTGATTGTATTGAGTTCTTGCTCAGGAGCGCTGAGTGCTACAGTACACTCTAGCTGCTAACGAGACTGAGCGTGTGTGTGTTTCTGGGTTCCAACCCCCCCCTACGTTGCGCATGGGCCTCCTTTTATATGCTCAAGGGGTCACCGACAGGTGGCAACACAGACGAGGGCAAAAACGTAAAAAGAGTTGCGGTTGGTACAGCTACCATGTACAGTGCATCCTACCTAACCCTGACGGCAGGGGACAAAGGCATTAAATGCCCGTCTGAGTCGCCCAAACAGTGCAGAAAAGGACCGTCAGGGACGCCACCGTTCGCCACGATGGTGATCTTGTCAGTGCCGCTTACCACCCCACACCGCTGGCTGCACAGCCTCTTGCCACGCACGCCTAGAAAGGCCCCAGGGCGACACGTTGGTGGATGCGCTGGAGCGCGGGTATAGTGCAGTAGCTTGCCGCGGCAAGCGCCTTGCCGCGGTCGTTTTCTTGTCGCGCCCGGAAGCTTGTCGCTCACCAGGCCTTGCCGGGACGCATGGCGCGTCGCGGCAAGTTCCTTGAGATGCCTTGGTTGGCCTTCCCGGCAAGCTCCTCTTGCTGGGGCCTTGTCTCCTTGGCTTGAATACTTTGTTCTTGAATGGCTCCAAAGGAGCCACGGAGGCCTTGGCGGTCGCCCGGCAAGCCTTGCCGCGGGGTGCTGCAACTGCCCGTGCACAAGTTCGGGATACTAGGGTGCCCCTACTCTAGTACACCGACACCGTGCATTGCCCTTTCTCACCTTGAGAGTTGGTGCAAACTTCGCCGGTGCATCCAAACCCCGTGATACGATACGCTCTATCACACATAAACCTCCTTATATCTTCTTCAAAACAGCCACCATACCTACCTATCATGGCATTTCCATAGCCATTCTGAGATATATTGCCATGCAACTTCCATCACCATCATGACATACATTACTTTTGTCATATTTCCATTGCATGATCATGTAGTTGACATCGTATTTGTGGCAAAGCCACCATGCATTATTTTTCATACATGTCACTCTTGATTCATTGCACCATCCCGGTACACCGCCGGAGGCACTCATATAGAGTCATATCTTGTTCTAAGTTTCGAGTTGTAATCCTTATATTGTAATCAATAGAAGTGTGATGATCATCATTATTAGAGCATTGCCCAAAAAAAAGAGAAACGCCAAAAAAAGGCCCAAAAAAATAAAAAATAAAAAGGGCAATGCTACTATCTCTTTTTCCACACTTGTGCTTCAAAGTAGCACCTTGTTCTTCATGTAGTGAGTCTCATATATTGTGCTTAAAAGTAGCACCTTGTTCTTCATGTAGTGAGTCTCATAAGTTGTCTTTTTATACTAGTGGGAATTTTTCATTATAGAACTTGGCTTGTATATTCCTACGATGGGCTTCCTCAAATGCCCTAGGTCTTCATGAGCAAGCGAGTTGGATGCACACCCACTAGTTTTCTTTTTGTTGAGCATTCATAGCTCTAGTGCATCCGTTGCATGGCAATCCCTACTCCTCATATTGACATCAATTAATGGGCATCTCCATAGCCCGTTGATTATCCTCGTCAATGTTAGACTTTCTCCTTTTTTATCTTCTCCACACAATCCCCATCATCATATTCTATTCCACCCATAGTGCTATATCCATGGCTCACGCTCATGTATTGCGTGAAGGTTGAAAAAGTTTGAGATTATTTAAGTATGAAACAATTGCTTGGCTTGTCATCGGGGGTATAGAAGTTGGGAACATCTTTGTGTGACAAAAATGAAGCATAGCCGAACTATATGATTTTTACGGATGAACTTTCTTTTGCCATGCTATTTTGAGAAGACATGATTGCTTTGATTAGTATGCTTGAAGTATTATTATTTTTTATGTCAATATGAAATTTTGTCTTGAATCTTTCGGATCTGAATATTCATGCCACAATTAAGAAGATTTACATTGAAATTATGCCAAAGTATCAGTCCGCATCAAAAATTCTTTTTTATCATTTACCTACTCGAGGACGAGTAGTAATTAAGCTTGGGGATGCCTGATACGTCTCCAATGTATCTATAATTTTTGATTGCTCCATGCTACTTTATCTACTATATTGGGCTTTATTTTCCAATTTTATATTATTTTTGGGACTAACCTATTAACCGGAGGCCCAGCCTAGAATTGCTATTTTTTGCCTATTTCAGTGTTTCGAAGAAACATAATATCAAACGGAGTCCAAACGGAATGAAACCTTATGGAACGTGATTTTCTCACCAAACGTGATCCAGGAGACTTGGACCCTACTCCAAGAAGTAACAGAGGCGGTCACGAGGGTGGGGGGCACCCCCCCTAGGGCGTGCCCCCTGCCTCGTGGCCACCCTATTGCTCCATGGACGTACTCCTTCCTCCTATATATGCCTACATATCCCTAAACGATCAGAAGAGGAGCCAAAAAGCTAATTCCACCACCGCAACCTTCTGTATCCATGAGATCCCATCTTGGGGCCTGTTCCGGAGCTCCGCTGAAGGGGGCATCCACCATGGAGGGCTTCTACATCAACACCATAGCCCCTCCGATGAAGTGTGAGTAGTTTACTTCAGACCTTCGGGTCCATAGCTAGTAGCTAGATGGCTTCTTCTCTCTTTTTCGATCTCAATACAATGTTCTCCCCCTCTCTCGTGGAGATCTATTCGATGTAATCTTCTTTTTGCGGTGTGTTTGTTGAGACCGATGAATTGTGGGTTTATGATCCAGCTTATCTATGCATAATATTTGAATCTTCTCTGAATTCTTTTATGTATGATTGAGTTATCTATGCAAGTCTCTTCGAATTATCCTTTTGGTTTGGCCAACTAGATTGGTAGTTCTTGCAATGGGAGAAGTGTTTAGCTTTGGGTTCAATCTTGCGGTGTCCTTTCCCAGTGACAGAAGGGACAGCAAGGCACGTATTGTATTGTTGCCATCAAGGATAACAAGATGGGGTTTTTATCATATTGCATGAATTTATCCCTCTACACCATGTCATCTTGCTTAAAGCGTTACTCTGTTTTTAGCTTAATACTCTAGATGCATGCTGGATAGCGGTCGACGAGTGGAGTAATAGTAGTAGATGCAGAATCGTTTCGATCTACTTGTCTCGGATGTGGTGCCTATATACATGATCATGCCTAGATATACTCATAACTATGCTCAATTCTGTCAATTGCTCAACAGTAATTTGTTCCCCCACCATAGAATATCTATGCTCTTGAGAGAAGCCACTCGTGAAACCTATGGCCCCCGGCTCTATTCTCATCATATCAATCTCCATTACTTTATTACTTGCTTTGTTTTTACTTTGCCTTTTACTTTTCACTTTGCATCTATATACCAAAAATACCAAAAATATTATTTATCATCTCTATCAGATCTCACTCTCGTAAGTGACCGTGAAGGGATTGACAACCCCTAATCGTGTTGGTTGCGAGGAGCTATCGTTTTGTGTATGTACGAGGGACTTGAGCGTGGTCTCCTACTGGATTGATACATTGGTTCTCAAAAACTGAGGGAAATACTTATGCTACTTTGCTGCATCATCCTCTCCTCTTCGGGGAAATCCAATGCAGTGCTCAAGAGGTAGCAGATGCACAGGAAGAGCAGTTGAATATACAAAAAAGGATGGCATGATATAATTCACATATATGACGCTTGCCTAAACAATATGGTATTGCGTAATTCACATATATAATGCCTTGCAACAAGATAACATTGCATAACATATATAATGTCTTGGAACAAGGTGGCATTGTATAATTCACATATATGGTAATTAGACACTAGAGAGGTGGCATTCACACAAAGCATGTCTAAACTAAGCAAATGACACAGCAATGCAAGATACCGTACGCACGATATGAGCAAGATAACACTGCCAAGTTAGAGCATGCACCTCGGGGGGGGGGGGATAGGACTGGTCATCTATCTCTGAAACCTCTTCTGAGGAGCTATCTGTAACTAGCAAGACATGCGCTTCATCAGATAGCATTGTCTGCTCTCAAGACCTTGTTTCCACTCCAGATTTTTCCATGACCGTGCCAAATGGCTGATGCACAGGAAGAGTAATTGAATGTACTAAAATTGTTGACAAATTTAACATGAAATAAAAAAATGATGGCATGATATAATTCACATATAAGATGACTGGCTAACCAGGGTGGCATTGCAAAATTCACATATATGATGCCTGGCTAAACAAGATGGCATTGCATGATTCACATATACGATAAAGAAACTAAACATATGGCATTGACACAAAGCATGTCTAAACTAAGCAGATGACATCTTTGATGTATACAGTAAGCAATGCAAGACACCATATGCGTGATATTACCAACATCAGCATGCCAAGTTAGAGCGAAGAACTCATGGGGTAAAAAGGAGTGGTCTTCTCCATCTGAATCCCCCTCAGAATAGTTATCTTCCTCTTGATTATGATCCGAAATGGGTGGAGGGGGCTGCCTTTACGCCCACCATGGAGCGACGTATGCATGAAATTTTATAGCCACACAAGGCTCGTCTCTTTTGCTCTACATGATCAGTTCCATTTTGTACAATAACTGGCATGCATAGGAATAAAACATAGTGAGATTATGTAAGGAGTGCATGCACAAATCCAGGGTGATGGTAGCAAACTGTGGATAGACCCAAAACCAATGATAGCAGACAGATAATAGCTTTAGTTAAAAAATACAGATAATGGCTCCTTTAATGTTTGTTTGCACCCAACATGAAACTCGTAATAGACACCCGAGATTAACCAGATAGTAGACAGATAATACTGATTGCTGCCCCAATATGTACCCCACAACCATTTAAAAAACTCAAGTTTCAGCATTAGTTTGGACCTGACTCAGAGTCTAATAGGTGAACACGACGATAATGTAGCATGTCGTCATATTAACCGATGCATAACGTATGCAGACATGGAAGAGTGCGGCCTCTCTTGCGGACCCGTGTAGTCCTCAAGGTCATCTGCTCAGTTGATGATGGTAGTGCAGTTGTCGTGGCTGCCAGCGGCGGGGAAGAAGATCTGAGGCGGCGAAAGACAGTCTGGAGAGCGGATCCCTGCTGTGGTCAACCTTTCCGTCATTGGAGCAGCTGAGCTGGGGTAGAACACAGCGCCACAGGAGCAGGACAAACCACACAAGGTTTTCTTTGACACATATCTATAATAGAAGTAATTGTGTAAGGGCTTGTTTGAATTTGAGGATTCTAACAATGCAGGATAGGAAATAGACAGGAATAGGATAGGAATGCACATGCAAAACAGAGAATTTAAAAACACAGGATTTCTGCCAATCTGGGTGTTTGATTCACAAGAATTGGAAGATCGCAGGATGCAAAGAAGCATGGTGAGATTATGTCAAACCACAAGAAAATGTATGGTTATAATGCTATTATGCTACTATCTCTTAGTCTTGTGCTTCATGGATAGGAATATGAAAAGGAGGACAAGTGGAAATTAGAATTCCTACGGTTTTTCTTTCAAGGAGACACTAAAGGAACAAATCCTACAGTTTTCCTTTGCTCCATTCCTTTGCACCAAATTCATGAAAAGTAGTACCATAGGAAACTTTCCAATTCCTATGTTTTTCATTCACTTTTCCTTTCAAGCACTGCGATTCTAGTAGGAAGGCTTGAGCAAGGAAAGTCCTACACTAAAAAAATGTTTTTGTGCTATTTCTATTACTTTGGACCAAGGCCACTGCCCTACTAGCTCAACTCCCAGGCCATCGACAAATGCATAGCTCAAACACGCAGAGATAAATAATGATGGCGTTCAAGAGAGTCCATCACGGATAGCTAAGTTGCCTGGTACCTCACTGCTTGTCATATAGTAGGATAAAATAATTGTATTTCACGTTACTGCGTGTGCTCAGTGGACAATATATATAACATATAGAGTAAAAAAGAGATGCAACAAGTGTACAACCTCTTTGGCGAAGCCATGTCGATCTCAGCGTGATTGGGTTGGCCGGTGAGGATGCTCCGGCTGACTTGGCTATCGGAGGAGGGGAAGAAGATCTTAGGCGTCTGGAGATGGAGCCCGAGGTACTGCTCCACTGTGATGGAGGGTTTCGTTGTTGGATCAACTCCAATGAGTTGTACAACGCCAAGGCTGAAGCAGGACAAGAGAGACAACGTTAACCTAAGTGGAATTCTAATAGATATCCAATAGATGACATAAAATACATAACCACAAAGTGCTAGATGTAAAATACATCAGCTTCTCATCTCTGAACTTAACTGTCAAAACTGAATTTAACTGTCGAAAATGAACTTAATTGTCGAAATTGAATTTTGCCGTCGAAACTGAATTTTACTGTCGAAACTGAACGCACTAGAGGTGAGGCTACACGTCAGTCGACTGGCTTTTTCATCTCTGGTTAGTCGATTTTGCAGCCATTGGATACGAAATCAAGGGCCTGCAGTTCATCTTCAACCTCCACCCCTTGAGCCGCCAGCCACCACCGGCCAAACAGCCGCCCCCCGCCTCCCGTGGCCGGCGGTGCGTCGCCCCGCCCGCCTCGAAAACACTCCCCACCATCGGTCCGCCACCGCCCCGGCCATCCCTCTAGCCCCCCCATGCCAAGCTTTTTCTCCGGCGATCCCCACGCCACCGCCCCACCACCGCCGGTGACCACCGCCCCCACCTTAAACCCTAAGATAGATAGTGGGGTACCTCTCTAGTGAGCCCCCCTTCCTGCTGTGGCTGGTTCTTCCTTAACTCCGGCGAGCCCCCCACCCCCTGAAATCGACTGACCCAAAAGTCGATTTAGTCGACTGAAGTGTAGCTAAATTGGAGCAGCATCGCAAGCAAGAGTAAGAGCGAGAGCAGCAGCATGAGCAAGAGCAATAGCAAGAGCAGACCAGGGAGGGGACCGAGAGCACGAGCAGAGCAGCAGCGCGAGCGAGAGCTAAAGCAGCAGCAACTCCTACTGATGTGGACGTCGCCGCCGAGGGAGCGACGCCGTGGAGGAAGTGGCCGGCGACGCCGTCGTGGATGGAGCCATGCCGTGTCGGCTCGGCACCGAGCACCGGTAGCACCGTGAGATCGAATCAAGATGAAAATGTGGTGATTAGTGTACAACCTCTTTGGTGGCGCCGATTAGGCCGCAGCTTCATCCGAGGAAACGGTGATGATGATGCTCTTCCGGTGGTGCAGGTGAAGATAGCGGTGTGGGAATGGAGGTGGCGTGAAAGACGAGGGGAATGTCAGGGCAGCTCCTTGGAGGAGGAGGACAGGGTGGCTGAACCGGCGGGACGACGAGATCGACGATGGATCCACATCCGGTATGGTGGACGAGGGACGTCAAGGTGTTGCTGTGGACGACGTCGTTGGGGAAGAGGCTCCGACTGGGTGGCGGATGGAGGAGGGTGTGGGGCTTCACGGGTTTTTGCGGCCTCGGTGTACGAATGGGTGGGCGGATGGGATGGGAGTGGGGAACCATGTCTTAGGGACGCGCTTGTCCGAAATGTGGGGTAAGTTACGAAAGTAACCCCACTGATTTGAGGCGGTTCTTTCGGTTCAGGGGTACCACACACATTTCGCATTTCGGGATTTCACAGGAGGTGGGAGTTTTCGCGCGCATTGTAATTTTGGAATAGCAATGCGCGGGTTGAGATGGAGGGAGTTGTTGGAGCACAATGAGACAAAGATATATATTAAATATTTTGGGGTAACAAGGCGCGGGTTGAAGAGGCAGGAGTTTCGCAGAACAATAGACATAGACGCTAGCTTGAAATTTCGGCATAATAAGGCGCGGCTTGAAATTTTGGGAGAACAAGCTTAACGTGTACCCAAAAAAGACAATTTGCACCTCAACATGCACAACACACACACACACAAACACCATTTAGACTAGTAAGGTACACGTGCATTGCACGCATGAGATTTGGCAACCTAATTATGAATAAATACCACATTATAGCATGTAAGCTTTGAGTCATATATGCATGATGTAGATGTTTGTTTAATTCTTATAGTTCATTTCATTCAAAATCATCTAGTTTTTATAAGAAAGCTAATCTATTTTAATATTCATGGAATTGTGCGTTGTAACACATAAAGTAAAAACAAATAATGGCAAATCATGTAGAAAAACATTTGGGAAATTCTGATATGGAAGATTCTAGAACAAAGAAGACACTACTAGAAAAACCCTTACTAATGGCGCACCTAGTATGGCCATTAATGGCGCATCTGTGGTGCGCCACTAACAGCACGCCATTAGTA
>NC_041387.1:519465782-519496595 GCF_002162155.2 Triticum dicoccoides
GAGGAGGGAGGAGGAGGAGGTCACCGGAGAGGAGAAGTATGGTGGAGGAGAGAAGGGAAGAGAAGATGAAATGAAGAGAGGAGGAGAGGACCAGCCATATATACGGCATACTAATGGCGCACCGCGGGCAGGTGCGCCATTAGTAAGTTTTTTTATTTTTTTGATTTAATTTGAATTTTGAAGGCGGGAAGATACTAATGGCGCACCATGGTCATGTGCGCCATTAGTAATTTTTTTAATTTTTTTGATTTAATTTGAATTTTGAAGGCGGGAAGATACTAATGGCGCACCATGGTCAGGTGCGCCATTAGTAATTTTTTTTTATTTTTTTGACTTATTTTGAATTTTGAAGGAGGGAAGATACTAATGGCGCACCATGGGCAGGTGCGCCATTAGTAAGTTTGAATTTTTTTGATTTTTTTGCCTCTCTAGATCTTAAAAGCCCCGTATCTTTTTTTCTGTTAGGTTTTTGAGGATTTTGAAAATGTTTAACGGGGTTCCCCCGGTTAAATTTGGATGTAACTTTTCGAGTAGATGATTTTTCATATAAAAAACTTTTTCATCCGAGTTAGTATGCAAAAGTTATGCCCATTTTTACAAATTCTCGCGAGATTTTGCAAATGAAGTCAAAATTCATATTTGCAAATTTTCCCAACAACTAGGCCACATATCACATGGGAAACTTATTTTCTTTTATTTTTTTGACATTTTTATCATTTTGTTTTATTTTTTTTAAAACTGAAAAGGCGATCCACGGGGGGGGGCATTCGGTGGAAGTGGTGGTCAAGGTTACTAATGGCGCATTGTGGCATGGTGCGCCATTACTAGTTTAACTAGTAATGGCGCACCACACCCACTGTGCGCCATTAGTATGTTTGGACAGGCGCACTAGTTCAAAAAAAAATTTGGTACTAATGGCGCACCGCAGGCAGGGTGCGCCATTAGTAGTTTCAACACTAATGGCGCATCAGAAAGTGGTGCGCCATTAGTATATACTAATGGCGCACGACATGTCTGGTGCGCCATTAGTGTCATTTCCATCTATAGCCCTTTTCCTAGTAGTGAGAAGTGCTTGTGTTTTGAGGTTTGTGTATTATGGTTAAGTTCAACCATGGAGTCTTCTAGATTGTCCATGTGGCGAAATCTGGTGGAATCTAGATGATATCAAACGGCCAGTAGTGCTCAAATTTGCCAGCTCTGCACCATCGGATTCGCCGCATCCAACGACCATCTTTCAAAGTTAAAGTTACCCACACACAATTAAAATATATAAAATATAATATATATATAGGGGTATAGATATAGATATGTGATGCGAAAGCCACCCATCATATCCAATTATAATAGTGTGTCCATGCACGGATGCAATGTGGCCAAACGATGTGTGCCATCGGTATCTCAAATTCAAATCAGTCCGACCTTGTGCAATGTTTATACATTACAACATGCTCGTTTCCAAACCACACCACGCAGATCTCCGTTATATTCATGCATGCATGGGTTTCAAACATCATGATCTCTTATTCAAATATTTGAATTCAACTTTACATTGATTATGACCTCACCTAGTCTTTTACACCCACACGATCGTCTTCTCTTTATAATTGTACCACTAACTTTCTCTCGTGCATGCATGCACACACACTACCAGTCGGCATTATCCATCACACATATGCTATCTTTTTCTTTAGGTCGGTCTCCCATGAAGGCACACACCCACACACATCCCCCACTCCATCATATCGGGCATTCTTTATCTCTCACGCGTGCATGCGCAACGATCGTCCTCTATGTGTGTGTGTGTGTAGCTTGGTCTTTCATATTTTTTCACACAAAACGATCAATCTATATATCTAGTGAGGTCTCACCCTCTTTCCCACGTCCACATTGATCAATCTATACCTCTCTATATAGGATTACGGGGTTGTTTGGTTTGAGACTAAGTTTGCCAAAGCTTTCCACACCTAAGGTTAGGCAAATTTTACCAAGGTGTGTGTTTGGTTCAAGCCACATCTTAGGCAAGCCACACTATGGTCCCACATCACATACACACAACAAGTGTGGCAAGATTCCCTTAGGCTTGCCAACTTGTGGCTCTCATTTTCAAGAACTAACCTTAGGCAAGTTTGGCAACATTGTATGGCAAAGTATGGCACTCCTAGGCCTAAAACCAAACAACCCCTACATATTAGCTAATACACCCACATTAATTATATATCCAACGTCCCCCTCTCATCATCCATGCCTTCCACTTCATCTCTCAAACGTGCGCACAATGGCGAAGACAGGGGCAACAAGGGCCTTGCACCCCCCTAACATCACTATATATCGAGGCTAATATGAATGTGATCATTAGACAATTGCTGGTAAAAATGGTTTAAGTTCATAAATTGGCCCTCCTCGTAAAGGATTAGCAATGCTTGGCCCCCTAGCTCATTTATTTTTCATGGCTCTGCCACTGCGTGCAATAGCGCATGTTCTCGCCCCCTCTCTCTAAATATCGATCTCGCACTTGTGCACTCCTTCATAGTCTCCCTCCACTCGGCCCCTCGCACCATCTTCTAGCCCCCCACCAGATTTTGCCACATGTACAATCTAGCAGACTCCATGGTTGAACTTAAGCATAATGCACAAACCTCAAAACAAAGTGGTTCTCATTTATTCTAGAATCTTCCGTATCATAACTGCCCAAACTTTTTTTCTAGTTGAATTTCCATTATTTGTTTTACTTTATGCTTTACAACGCACAATTCCATGAATCATAAAATAGATTAAGGGCTTCTTTGATTCAAAGGATTCTCAATGGAATTTTGGAGGATTATAATCCTTAGGAATTTTTCCTAACTTGGTTGTTTGATTCGTAGGATTGTAAACCATAGTAATTTTTCCATATGATTCATTTGCAGTAGATTTCATAGGAAACATCCCATCCACTCAAACCTCTTTGAAAGAATTCTGCGTTTTTTGTATGCACAATCAAACACTCGTACAATCTTGTAGGATTCAAGACGACATTCCACTATAATCCCATGTTTTTCCTGTTTCCGTGTTTTGGAAATCCTACGAATCCAAGAGGCCCTAGCTTTTTAAAAACTAATTGATTTTGAATGAGATGAACTATAAGAATTAAACGAAGGTCTACATTAGGCATATATGACTCAGATAGTGTGGTATTTATTCATAATTTGGTTGCAAAATCTGATGCGTGCAATGCACGTGTACCTTACTAGTACTTCGAGTATGTGCAAAACACGTATATTAGAATTACAATGGCACGCTACACAGTGTCTCTCTTACAGTTCATGAAGCCACGTGGCACATGTGGAGGCATTGTTGCGACCTCCTTGTGTGGATTGATCACAGTGATGTGCTGCTGGTTCTAGAAGAATGTACTCGTCCTTCCTGAGCCATACTATCGGTACATGCATGAAGCGAAGATGTGCACGCACACCACGCACGCACTCATTGCCTCGCACGCACACGCGGGTACACGGGCGGATGCAATTTTGTACCAAGATCCACCCGATGTGATAATTTGACGCATGTAAAGTCGTTCACTTCATTGATGGTCAATTAATACAGCGCATGCAAATTGAGTGGACGTGAGGGCGGAAGGAAGAAATTACTACTCCATTGCGCGCATGCGAGTAGTTAAATCATGGGTTGCTAGTAGTACTTCCATTGGTCTCCTTCGTATTTTGTGCCAATTTTTTACAGTAACATATTATTTACGCATTTGAGCGGTGTAGTCTACTTGAAATTTATGTTCCACTAAACTCATCGGGAGCCGTTTCAGGCCTCGAAACCAAAACCATCAATTAATATTTACCTTGTTCCCATCACATTTGAAAGCCTGCTCACACCTACTAGTACGTATCAAACCTGAACGTGTTCCCACTATGTAGGTATTAGTACTAGTGCTAGTACTTCGGTTATAAAAAGGGGAACTACCTAACCGAAAATTACTCTACCTTTCCTCCTCTTCTTCTTCGTCCATCCTTGCCATGGCCGGTGAGCAGAGCTCTAGGTCAAGAACTACTCGTAACAAGGGAGTGGAAACCAAGGCTGCGGGAAAAACAGAGGGCTCACCGCCACGCAGAGACCTCGAAAGATCTCTCACGGGCAGGAGATGGATCCCAGGAGCACCCTAGCCGCGGAGGCAAACATGCCGAGCCGGCGTCGCTGGAGTTGTTATCCCTCGACGGCATGCCCGATCAGCTCAATAAGCACCTCAATAAGCAGAAGGAGTTCATCCACGGCTTGGTGGAGCTGCTGAAGGAGAGCCTCGACGACATGCCTATTGAGCTCAATAAGCAGGGGGAGTTGACCGCCGGCTTGGTGATGCTGCTGAAGAAGATCATTGCCTCGGAGAAGAAGGCGACCGGCGAAATCCTCCAACTTCAGGAGGACAAGGCAAAGCACTGCCGCGAGCTCGACCTGTTGAAAGAGAAGAACGTTGGCTGGAAGAAGCTGCATGAGAATAGTAGTTCCTCAATGAAGATGCTGCAGGCCCTCGTCATGGAACAGGAGGAGGAGTTGGCGAAGCTTCGCATCGAGCACCCGGCTTCTGTCAAGGTACGTAATGTGGTCGTGGAACAGATGATGAAGGCTCGCGTCGAGAAATTCCGCATCATGGACAGAATGAAGAAGATGGCGGAGGAGATGCACAAGGAGATGGAGGTCGTGGAGGCGATGAAGAAGCAGTTACAACTCCGCGGTGAATTAGATCATTTGGGGTGATAATCTTCCTTCTTCTTTTGCTCATGTGTTTCATCTTTTGCTTGGGGTGTTTCACCGCACGTGTCACGTTCTCTGCGAGGCATGAATAGAACAATGCGAACAATGAGATGACTAGCGAATTAGATCATTTTTTATCGCCATATGGCATTGGGCTGCCGTGTTTCGTGCTCCTCCGTTGTAGTACTACTCCAGTAGAAAACTTGAGTATACTGGCGGTTCTTTGCTCCTCCTCAGGTTGTCGACACATTTATACGAGCAGTCAAATCACAAGGCCCCGCCTTCCAGCAGTAATGAGCCGTCAAATCATGAAGGACCTCGCCTCTCGTGAAACTGACCAAGCTAGACTGCCCCACCCTATAGCCTTTTAAAAATGTATACTTTTGTACAGTAGTAGTTTCGATGGATTGCGCCATGGAGCAAAACTTGAAACTAAAAAAAGGGTGGTACATATAGAGAGCGCTCATCGCCAAATTATGCATATAGTACTATTAAAAAAGCTAGTCATAATAATGGTGTCCAGTGCAACCCACCCCTCAAATAAAACTAAGCACCCTAGAATTCTTTGACAAAACTGAGCACCCTGAAATTCTTTGACAACTAAACTATTGGCTATATGATGTTGGCCATATATATTGTACGTATATAATGTGAAGAAACGAGTGGTAGTACTATACCAACTAAAAGATGAAATGTAAGAAATACTAGTATGTACGTACTGAAGAGTTAAAGTAACGAGAAGAAACATAACATAGTTCTGCTGGAGGCTCAACACAACACACCCCTCAAATTAAACTAAGCACACTTGAAATTAAACTATGCAACTAATCCGGTAGACACTGCATTAGAGCCACTATGAGCAACGACACTGCCACCTTACTCGGAGTCCTCGTCCATGTCCTCGACTTTGTCCTTGTCCCTCTTCCTCTTGGCCGATACTTCTTTGCTTGAACCGCGCACTTGCCTCTTGCTCTTCATCCAACCCTTGTAGATATTGAAACAAAGGTAGCCATCCATTGCAGCGTAGTGGGTGTGGTCTATATCTAGTACATTCCGCTCCCATGCATGACGATGAAACGTGTAATGAGGTTTCTCCAGTTTACCGTATGAAGGATGAACCATGGCTCCCACTAGGGTCAACATTGAAGGTTGACCACTAGAGGGCAGCAGCCGATTCTTCTGGAGGTTGAAGAGGTTGCCTACAAAGAGGCCTATCCGACCCAGGACTCTTTTGTCGTTCGTAAAGTCTACAGTAACGAATTTGACTAGGTCGCTCTTGAGGAAGTTCTTAAAATCCTGGCATTCAACGTCGGCATGGCATATGTGGTAGACCAAGCATAAGTCATGCACGCAAACCTGGATCATGACGGGCTTCTTCCTCTCATCCTCCTTTAGATCCTTCTCTCGTCCCAAGACTGTGGTGTATTCAACATCTAGTCCAGCGACCCACTCATCATCTGAGTTTTTGAACATGCGTTTGAAGTGAGCAAGGCATCCTTTAACCGTCGCGGAAGAATGGGTGTAGATGACGTCGAACTCATCGCCGGTGATGGTTCTAACCTTGTACTCACCGATGATTATGGAGATCTGGGACGCCATGGATTTGGGAGGAGGGTTAGGAATAGAGGAACTACGGTAATGTGAAAGGACGGGACGACTAGGAGCGAACTGCCGTAATATTAAAGGACGTGTGGGGACGAGTAGGAGCAAACTGCCAGCGTGCGAACGGCAGGGTAGTGGCTTTCCATTCTCCCATGATACGGGCTTCCGAGAGCCCTTGGACCCGAACGGTTGCATGGCGTGATTCTAGACCTATGGGTGAATATCCTATCATGGATGGTTATTCTACAAATTTTCAGCAACTTAGCATGCGACCGTTCGATCTCGGATCCAAGGGCTGCCAGCAACCCGTATCATGGTCGCGCCTACCACGATCGTCACGTCGCTCACACGGTCGTGCCCTTGGAGATTTAGCACGGTGCGTTAGGCTATCTGATGTTGGCATGTCATACATAGTCATCACTTAGTCACTCATACTACAACAAGGTTAGCTATAAGGTTGCTATAAGTGTATTTTTTACTTCTCTCTATCTCTTTCTTCGTAGTATTTATTGCATTTGCCAAGGAGTGACCTCTTCCAATGAAATGGTGCTTAGAGGAGGTGCTAAGGGCATTAAATGGCTTAGCAATCAAGTCCCTAATGCATAGGTGCTTAGTTTTTTGTTGCTAAGTTTGCTTCATTTAATTAGCTATAGACTCAAAATTGTCTTTTCACCTAGGTACACGCGCTTAGCACCGTTTCTTCCTTGGGTCACCAAACTAGTCTCTCTCTTCTTAATTAACTTGCCACATCAGACTTTATGCCTATGTGGCAAGCTTAGCACCTTTAGGAGCAAGTAAGTACAATAGTGGGCTATAAGCCTGCTTTACTTGGCATTTTTGCATATGTGGAGGAAAGAGGCAAGGAAAAAGTGGAGAAGTGGGCTCTCATGCAAGAGCCAGCCTCTACATGGTGGAGCATTGGGAGAGGCACCTGTATGGAGGGGGTCAGGAATCGGGAGACTCACGCCGGTTGTAGCTCCACAGTTAAAATGATAATGGCAAGTCAAATCATGGGGCCCCGCCTGTCCAGCAGTAACTCGCTGTCAAATCACACAGCCCTACGCTTGCAGCAACCTACTCCCTCATCTTCTCGCATCTCTGTCGAACCGACTAGGCGGAACTGCCCGGCCTACCGCGCAGGAAAAGCCCAGCCCTCGACTTTTAAATAGTACAGTATACTAATTTTGTATCCATGGATTGCACGATGGAGCAAAGCCTCAAGAAAACGGCGGTACACATGTACAGAGTATACAGCACTCCCGTCGCGTTTGCATCGCACCCAGATGATCGGTCGGTCTGGCACGCTGCTCTCTGAATGGAACGCGCGTCATATTGCATATGCGCACACATGTGGGATCGCAATTGAGAACCGACCATAGGCACACTCCCCGGCCCCGCAAGTCGGGTGACTTAATAGAAAAGAGAGACGAGCGATAGTACTAGAGAAGTGTTGTACTACGTTGGTGCCTGGACGATCCCTGCAAGACACAGAAGATCAGTTCGTCCATGCATGTGACCAGACTCCAGCAGACACGCCTAGATTGGCTATCGTCTACATATCGTGCAGGCTGTGTTGTATAGGGTTGTAGTTCTGGTGAGAAATCTAAAAAGAGGTTTCTTGTTATCTCACAAAATTAGGTGTCATGTGCTTCGGATCACTGCGAGGGTTAAACAACGACAACTGAGTTGGGCTAGTCATTGGGGGCACATGCACGAAGACTACTTGGCTGCCATCTAGGTCAAGCTGGCTATGTTAATTAGGACATCTAACGACAGACCCCTTTTCTATGAGTTTATCTTTAATTTGAGCTTTGATCCTCGTCTAGTTTGTCCGTCGGGATTCATATTGTCTCCTTTGGGCAGTGAGGTTATGATTTCTTGTCATGTGGCATTTTTTCGTGTTATATGTTATAATCCGGTGCTTCAGATCAAAATGACGACAACTGCGCCTCCGGGCCACGTGCATGAAGACTTCTCGATAGTCATTGACGAAGTCAAGCCAGCTCCGATAGACAAAAGAAAATTAGCACTCCACTATATAGGCAGGAGCCTCCGCGCTAGCTTGCTAGTGTTGCTCTCTTCACACTATCTCGTCCTCTCCAGAACTAAATATGACAATGGTGGCCACACACTCTCTCTCTACTCACCGCTGGTCACAGATCCATCCGGATCCTCTCCACCGGGGAAGGTGAGAAGGTGCAACGTTCACGCGGTCGTCCACGGCGACGGCTCTTACCCACTGCCGACGCGCCCCGATCAGCGTGCCTTTCCGTTCTCTCCCAAGCACCACTAGCGAGGGAGGGCCTCCGACCCCTTCTTCCTTGCTGCCGTAGTGTGGGCAGATCTGGCCTCCCGCCGCCCACCTAGCGACATCCCGACGACCCTCAGGTATAACTTCCTTCGAAACTGGCCTTGCTCTACTTCCCGAGCTCCCAACGTCGCTGCATTTGTATCTTTTACAATTTCTCAGCCCCCCTCGTAGATAGGATCTATCGGCTGTTCGAAAACCACCTAAATTTTTACGGTTAAGAGGTAAAACTAGTTCATGCACTCGAATCTAGTACTACTTGGTTCAAACAAGGAAGAAAGGGGGTGGGGGAAGATTTTTTTACCTGAATCTAGGACTTGGTCGAAAGAGGAAATAATGGGGGCAAAAAGTAGTAGAGACTGGCTATCCAACTGGTCTCTAGGTCTAATAGGGAAATAAAGGGAAACGTAGTACAAACTCAATATAAACCCGATTTATTGGTTGAAAAAGGAAAGAAAGTGGGGATTGGGGGACAAGTCAACAGAGTAAGTCCAGCACTAGATTTGCTAGCCTCACAGTATAAGGTGGCTATACCGAACAAAAATGGGACCAACCCAGATATCCTGTTCTGATGATTTTTTTCCCCGAGCCACTCTTATGTAATGTGATGTCTACTAGGCAACCTTCTCCTTGTAGACGTTGTTGGGCCTCCAAGTGCAGAGGTTTGTAGGACAGTAGCAAATTTCCCTCAAGTGGATGACCTAAGGTTTATCAATCTGTGGGAGGCGTAGGATGAAGATGGTCTCTCTCAAACAACCCTGCAACCAAATAACAAAGAGTCTCTTGTGTCCCCAACACACCCAATACAATGGTAAATAGTATAGGTGCACTAGTTCGGCGAAGAGACGGTGATACAAGTGCAATATGGATGATAGATAAAGGTATTTGTAATCTGAAATTATAAAAACAGCAACGTAACAAGTGGTAAAAGTGAGCATAAACGGTATTGCAATGGTAGGAAACAAGGCCTAGGGTTCATACTTTCACTAGTGCAAGTTCTCTCAACAATAATAACATAGATAGATCATATAATAATCCCTAAACATGCAACAAAGAGTCACTCCAAAGCCACTAATAACGGAGAACAAACGAAGAGATTATGGTAGGGTACGAAACCACCTCAAAGTTATTCTTTTGGATCAATCTATTCAAGAGTTCGTACTAGAATAACACCTTAAGATACAAATCAACCAAAACCCTAATGTCACCTAGATACTCCATTGTCACCTCAAGTATCCGTGGGCATGATTATACGATATGCATCACACAATATCTATACAACCAACACAAAGTTCTTCAAAGAGTGTCCCAAAGTTTCTACCGGAGAGTCAAGACGAAAACGTGTGCTAACCCCTATGCATAGGTTCATGGGCGGAACCCGCAAGTTGAACACCAAAATATACATCAAGTGGATCATGTTATATCCCATTGTCACCATAGATAAACACGGCAAGACATACATCAACTGTTCTCAAATCCTTAAAGACTCAATCCGATAAGATAACTTCAAGAGGAAAACTCAATTCGTCACAAGAGAGTAGAGGGGGAGAAACATCATAAGATCCAACTATAATAGCAAAGCTCACGATACATCAAGATCGTGCCATAGAGAGAACATGAGAGAGAGAGAGATCAACCACATAGCTACTGGTACATACCCTCAGCCCCGAGGGTGAACTACTCCCTCCTCGTCATGGAGAGCGCCGGGATGATGAAGGTGGCCACTGGTGAGGGATCCCCCCTCCAGCAGGCTGCCGGAACGGGCTCCTGAGAGGTTTTTTGTGGCTAGAGAGGCTTGTGGCGGCGGAACTCCCGATCTATCTTCTTTTTTGATGTTTTTAGGGTACATGGACTTATATAGGCGAAAGAAGTCGGTCGGGGGAGCCTCGAGGGGCCCAGGAGATAGGGGCGCGCCCAGGGGGTGGGCGTGCCCTCCTATCTCCTGGCTTCCTCGAGCCTTCCCTGGCTTGAACTCCAAGTCTCCCGGATCATATCCTTTCCAAAAATCACGCTCCCGAAGGTTTCATTCCGTTTGGACTCCGTTTGATATTCCTTTTCTTCGAAATACTGAAACAGGCAATAAAACAACAATATGGGTTGGGCCTCCGGTTAATAGGTTTGTCCCAAAAGTAATATAAAAGTGTATAATAAAGCCCGTAATCATTCAAAACAAATAGTAAAATAGCATGAATTCTTCATAAATTATAGATACGTTGGAGACGTATCAGCATCCCCAAGCTTAATTCCTACTCGTCCTCAGTAGGTAAATGATAAAAGAAAGAATTTATGAAGTGTGAATGCTAGAAGGTGCACAAGTTTGATCAATGATAATTTCAATCCCTATTTCTAGCATGATTATAAGTCATAACGATAGTTCATCTCATAAAACTTCTCACGATCAAGTAACAAGCAATTCACATGTTAAAGCATCAACCATAAACTAGCAAACTTCATTCTCAGTCGTCAAACAATTACAATTCATCCTATTTTCAGGAAGGGTCTATGTCAGAGCTTTGATTTAGCAAACTTCACATACTCAACTATCATATAGTCTTCTACAATTGCTAACACTCACGCAATACTTGTGGTTATGGAGTTTTAATCGGACACTAAGAAAGATAGGGGCTTATAGTGTTGCCTCCCAACGTATTCACCTTTGGGTGATGTCAACAATAATATTTCATGCTAACTTACATCCAATTGGATATATATATCAGGATCTTTCCAACACGAGGTGCTCGCCAAAGGATAAAATGAAAAAGGGAAAGGTGAAGATCACTTTGACTCTTGCATAAAGTAAAAGACATAAAGTAAAAGATAGGCCCTTCGCAGAGGGAAGCAGGGATTTGCAGAGGTGCCAGAGCTCAATTTTGAAATAAAGATAAATAATTTTGAGAGGTATGATCTCATTGTCAACATAACAACCAAGAGGTCCCAATATCTTCCATACTACATACATTATAGGCGGTTCCCAAACAGAAAAAGTTTTTACTCCCCCTCCACCAACAATCATCAATCCATGGCTTGCCCGAAACAACGGGTGCCTCCAACTAACATCAAACCTGGGGGAGTTTTGTTTGCAATTATTTTTGATTTAATTTTGATCTTTTGATCATGGGACTGGGCATCACGATTACCAGCCATTTTTCTCGTGAATGATTAGCGGAGTCCACTCATCTTGAGAATAGCCCACCTATCATGGAAGATACTGACAGCCCCTAGTCGCTACATGAGCGATTCGGGCATACAAAACAGATTATTGTTTGAAGGTTTAGAGTTTGACACATGCAAATTTACTTGGAACGGCAGGTAAATACCGCATATAGGTAGGTATGGTGGACAGTCATGGTAAAAACTGGGTTTAAGGATATTTGGAAGCACAAGTAGTATCTCTACTTGGTGCAAGGAATTTTGGCTAGCATGAGGGGGCATGGCAAGCTCAACAGGTTTGAATGATCCATGACAATATACTTTAACTGAGATGTGAGAAAACATAACCCATTATGTTGTCTTCCTTGTCCAACATCAACTCTTTAGCATGTCATACTTAATGAGTGCTCACAATCATAGAAGATGTCTAAGATAGTATATTTATATGTGAAATCTCTCTTCCTTCAATATTCTTTCATGAATTGTTCAAATGACGAATACAATGCTTGCTAACCTTCAATAAACCTCTACTTCTTAGATGTGAAGTCATTACTCCCCATGGGATAAGAAAATGAAACATATAAAATTTCACATTTTTGACATTCAACTCATTCAACCATTTACTCATAGGATATAAGTGAAGCACACGAGTAAATGAAAAACTACTCCAAAAAGATATAAGTGAAGATCAATGAGTAGCTAAATAATTACGTAACTATGTGAAGACTCTCTCTCATTTAAGAATTTCAGATCTTGGTATTGTATTCAAACAAAAAGCAAAACAAAATAAAATGACATTGTAGCACAACTCATGTGAAGAAGCAAAAACTTAGGTTCAACCGATACTAACCGATAGTTATTGAAGAAGAAAGGTGTGATGCCTAACGGGGCATCCCCAAGCCTCGATGCTTGAGACTTCTTGAAATATTATCTTGGGGTGCCTTGGGCATCCCCAAGCTTGAACTTTTGTGTCTCCTTAGTTCCTCTCATATCATGGTTTCACTTTTTACAAAAGCTTCATTCACAACAAACTCAACAAGAACTCGTGAGATAGGTTAGTATAAACCAATGCAAAACCTTATCATTTTCTACTGCAACAAATCACAAAAAATATTATTCAACATTGAATACTAAATGTCTCTGCATATTTAATACTCCTATCCTCAAATAGAATCATTAAACAAGCAAACATATGCAAACAATGCAAACATAACAGCAGTCTACCAAAACAGCATAGTCTGTAAAGAATGCAAGATTCATCATACTTCCCTAACTCCAAAAATTATAATAAAAATACTTCACTGCATAATATTTATCAGTCCTCATTATGCAAAAATATTCAACATTATACCATTCTTTGACTTTTCTAGGTAATTTTTGCAACAGCGGTAAACTTTTTGTTTTCAAACAGCAACATGTATACTAGCAAAATAAGCATGGTAAAGGCTATCCTTGACATTTTTATTGAAAATATAATTGCAAAACATTATTCTAAATAAAATCAAGAAAATACTAATAAAATAAAATGACACTCCAAGCAAAACACATATCATGTGGTGAATAAAAATATAGCTCCAAGTAAAGTTATCGATGAACAAAGACGAAAGGGGGGATGCCTTCCGGGGCATCCCCAAGCTTAGGCTCTTGGTTGTCCTTGAATATTATCTTGGGGTGCCTTGGGAATCCCCAAGCTTAGGCTCTTGCCACTCTTTATTCCATAGTCTATCGAATCTTTACCCAAAACTTGAAAACTTCAACCGCACAAAACTCAACACAAAACTCGTAAGCTCCATTAGTATAAGAAAATAAAACCACCACTTAGGTACTGTAATGAACTCATTATAAATTCACATTGATGTAATATATACTGTATTCTAACTTCTCTATGGTTCATACCCTCCGATACTACTCATAGATTTATCAAAATAAGCAAACAACACAATGAAAACAGAGTCTGTCAAAAACAGAACAGTCTGTAGTAATCTGTATCAAATGTATACTTATGGAACTCAAAAAATTCTGAAATAAATTGCTGGACCTGATGAATTTGTCTATTAATCATATTCAAAAATAATCAGCCGAAAAGCACTCTTCAGTAAAAAATGGAAGCTATTCTTGTGAGCGCTAAAGTTTCTGTTTTTTTACAGCAAGATCATATAGACTTCACCCAAGTCTTCCCAAAGGTTCTACTTGGCACTTTATTGAAACAAAAGCTATAAAACATGATTACTACAGTAGAATAATCATGTGGACACACAAAAACAGTAAGGGTAAATATTGGGTTGTCTTCCAACAAGCGCTTTTTTTAATGCCTTTTTAGCTAGGCATGATGATGGCAATGATGCTCACATAAAAGATAAGAATTGAAACATAACGGGAGCATCATGAAGCATATGAATAGCACATTTAAGCCTAACCCACTTCCTATGCATAGGGATTTTGTGAGCAAACAACTTATGGGAACAATAATCAACTAGCATAGGAAGGCAAAACAAGCATAGCTTCAAAACTTTAAGCACATAGAGAGGAAACTTGATATTATTGCAATTCCTACAAGCATATGTTCATCCCTCATAATAATTTTCAGTAGCATCATGAATGAATTCAACAATATAACCAGCACCTAAAGCATTCTTTTCATGATCTACAAGCATAGAAAATTTACTACTCTCCACATAAGCAAATTTCTTCTCATGAATAGTAGTGGGAGTATCATAAGAGACTTGAGCACTAAAGATTGTTTCCACATTAAAAGAGTAATGTTCATAAAAAGGGTAATCATAATCATGACAATATTTATAAATATAATCAACACTACTTTTTATAGCATAAGTTTCATCACAATAATCTACTACCACTATAAAAAAAAGAGGCAGATCCAAACAATCACACCCATCTATCATCAATATCTAATGGTCAATAATCCTCCTGTGTTTAACGCTGCAACCACGCGTTAAGCCAAATCCATCGATCGCTAATCTGACCCGCCGCTCAAAAAAAAAATGCTACCCGCACAAGACCGCACAACCTCTCCCCTCCTCCCCGCACGACCCCTCTCGCCTCCTCCTCCCCGCACGTCTCTCGCCCAATCCTCGATCTCGCTCGCCCCATCCTCCTCCTCCCGTGTCGTTCACCTCCCTGTCGTTCTCGCAGCCTTGCACCGCCGTTAGTCGTAGGAGCCACCCCGCCGCGCCCGGAGCCGCCTCCCATAGCCGCCGCCGGTCCGCGCCCGGAGCCGCCTCCCGCAGCCGCCACCGGTCGCTGCGGCCATCGCCCCGGGAGCCTCCCCGCCGGCCTTTTGCCGCCTGCCGTGGCTGCGCCCTTCGTCGCCGGTGGCCGCGCACATTCTGCTGACTCCAAGACGAGGAGCCGGTGCATCGACGCCAATGCGGGGTCTGTCCGCCCTCCTCGCTCGCTGTTGACGCCGCCATAGGCAGAGGTGCCGCTGCTCCACGGGATCCGGCAAGGTCGTCTTCCAGCACGACAGCCCATCATGGGTGTAGGTGACTGGGGCATGGTAGTCGTCCCCATCGTCTCTACTATCCCCATGTCAAGCAGTGGTCCTTCCCGGTGGCCCTTGCTCCTTCGCCAGCGCGCCTCCGCGCCGAGCCGCCGCCTCTGCTCCTCCGCCAGAGCCCTGCCGCGCCCAGTCGCAGCCTCGCGCGCCTCCGTGCCGGCCCTCCACGCCTCTCCGCGCATGCCGCAGACGGCCCTCCTCACCTCCCACGACACGCCCGAGGAGCTCAACTGACAAGGACACCCATCTCCTTTCAGGTAAATCATGTTCCGATCTTTATATTCTATTATTATATGCTTGTACTGATTTCTTAACTTCCCCGTGGTTTTACCTTAATCCACTTGCATCTTGAGGGTCCTAAAAACAAACACTGCATACTGTTTTATCATCTCAACGATGTTCAGATGCATTTTTAGGGTCCTCTGATTTTCACAATAAAAAATAACTTCTGCTGAACATAAACATCATGACAAATGCCCCCAAACCAGAAGCAAAATCACCTAACAAACATAATGCCATCAGGGCATCTACAATGGGGAGTGCTTATCTGGGCGCTTAAACAGAAAAAAGTAAACACCAGAATTTTTTTCAAGCACCAAGCGTGATCTATCCCAGCGCTAGGCGCTAACCATCGGCGCTAAGTATTGGTGAAAATAGTGATCCGTGTGTCATCTCGTGAGGAAAGAAAAGGAAAGAAAATGCTAGCACTTGATGCCTTGTTTTGCATCGCTGTGGCGCCCGATGCAAGGAATCGATGCCGTAACTGCCAATCGACTAGGATCATTTTCCTGGCGCCCTCTCTTAGCACCTAGAGTTGGAGATGCCCTCAGACGCAATCCTGAATCTCTCATCAATGCAGAGATGAGTGGACGTTCCAAAAGCTTTATCTCCATTACCTGCTGGTTCGAGATCTACACAAGTTTCCTCCCTTCCGTTGTCAGCCTCATCTGAAGGTATTCTTCCCCGGCCTTGTCATTCTGCAAGAGACGATTGAATGTTTGTTTCGACATGGATCTCCAGAGACGAAGTTCTGCACTCATGTGTTGCAGATTTTGTATTCTATCCCACCTCCGTTTAGTTTCAAATGTAGTTACCTGATAAACCA
Organism: Triticum dicoccoides; assembly: GCF_002162155.2. Lineage (NCBI taxonomy): Eukaryota > Viridiplantae > Streptophyta > Magnoliopsida > Poales > Poaceae > Triticum > Triticum dicoccoides. Next base: position 519,482,202 of record NC_041387.1, read on the forward strand.
TGGAGGACAAGCGCCGTAGCAAACCAGAGAAATGGACAAGCGCCATAGCAAACCAAAGAAATTCATTGTTAGAACTGTTGTTTATGCTTGTTTAATTCCGATGCTTCCAGTTGGCATTTGTCTGTCATCTATTCATAGTTACTGAAGCGCTACTTTTGTTAAGAAAATTACACATACAAGCTGCAACCCTGAGTGAGCACAATTGTCCTATAGCACATAATTCAGATTTTCACTTTTAAATACTTAAGAAGTGCAATTTTTCTTGAAATTTGTACATGCTTCTGGTCAGAGTGAGCACAACTGTCCTACCGTACAAAATTCAGAGTTTTGCTACACATTCAGATTACTAAGAATGCCAGAATTGCAAATACATTAAGAGGCATGCCGTGTAATTGCAACAATTAGCAATAATAAGGTCTTATATATTTTGTAATTTCCAGGTCCTTTTTTTTCTTGAATTTTTTTCCAGGTCCTTTGGTTGGTCTATTCTACGTCAAAGGTCCCGTTCATCTCTGGCAAATTGCGTTGCAGCCTCAATTGTACATGTGCTTCAATCTATTTTCATGTTGTTTTCTTGGGCCTTACTGTTTTGCTTCTTGGGTGTTTGACGAACGCTTCACAAATTAAGCTCCTCTTAACAATTTCATAGGTGTCGGTTGGCCTGCAGCTCGTGTGGTCGGAGGTGCTCGTGTGGGCGGAGGTGCTCGTGCGGGATGAAACTTTGGACGATCTATGTTCATGTCATTACTGTTTATAAATATCTTCTATTGTTCTAGATGATAGTCTTGACTTTTCCGGTGTTCATGGCGGTAACTAAGGTATATCTATGTTGTAGTCGACAAGGAGGCCTACCTATGATGCCCGTGCAGTTGAAAATGTTTGCAAGGCAGCCTATGATGTCTGGTTGGAGGCCTACTTATGATGTCAGATTGTTGTACATGGAAATTTTGCGGGATAGTTTGCAAATTGGGAGTTTATGTTTTTCTTAGTTAGCTTTTAAGATTGTTGTAGTTAAAACATGAGATGGAAGCCTCATATTGAATACTTAGCTATGTTACAAATTTATAGTAGTGGCTATCTTCTACAACAGCCTGTGTTCAAATAGTCTATTTTGTATGTTTGTTCACAGAAGTTGATTATCCTAGCATACAACTACCCTCCGGTCGTGAAGCCTTAGATTGAATACAAAGCTATGTTGCCAATGATCTCATAACCTTGCCTGTCATATTGCACCTATGATATGAGGAGTACGACAAATTTTACAAATAGAACATATATAATTTGTGGTAGCAGAATTACATTTAGTACTGAATATTTGATTAATAATCCTTACTCCGTATGGAGCAAAGTCTACAACCTTTATATCTAAAGCAGTTTAAGTTTGATACTAGGCAGTGGGTATGCTAAGCTTTGCCACTTTCTGAAGTGTGTTGAAATAGGAGTTCCAGTTCTTGATTTTTCAGGAAACTGAAGAAGAGCGTTTGAGGAAAGAGGAGAAGTGGGAGGCATAGGAAGATAAGAAGGGGAGAAGGGAGAGGGAAAACGAGAAGTTGCTCAAGAAGAACACTAGAAACGCCTTACCAGTAGGCTTTCGTTGCAATGTTTTCATGGATTATTGGATGAGTCTTCCTCTTGATTGTTTTTTTAGGTAAGTTCATGATCACATTGAAAATATGTGATGGATACATGGAGTTTTGTGGATGACCTGATTTATTGGGCCTTTTTGAGATTTTTGTTTGGAATTAATATTCAGCACAACCATTGCCAAAGTATATTGATCAACAGATCAGCTTCTAAATCATTCATCATTTTCAATGCTTTGTGTGATGGGTTCAGTAAGATGATGACATCCGATTAATATCTTGTTGTTCGGGAGGTTTTGAACAACAACAACAACAACAACAAAGCCTTTAGTCCCAAGCAAGTTGGGGTAGGCTAGAGGTGAAACCCATAAGATCTCGCCGGGAGGTTTTGACTATATGAAAAATATTATTTTCTTGCCAGTGAAGATTAGCATGTTTGTACGCCTACCCTATAGTAAATTGTCGTATTCAGATCAATTGTTGGATTATCAGGGTCATGAACTGCTAAAAGATAGTGATGATCCCTTGAGTCTATTATAAGTGCCATTTTAGTTAGATGTCTTTTTTATCGATTTGTTTATGATAATAATTGAGAAATAAGAAGCATTGTGGCATATCAAATATTACCATACATGGAAAATACCCTTTGGAATATGGTGGTAATTACACCTGGTTTTGTATTCTATTTAAAAAAATCAGAAAAATTTAAAATGTTCCAAAACATTTTCCCAACAAACTTGATTTGTCGTTTCTGTCGTACTAAAATATTCTGTGACAAAATTTTAGCAAATATTCTCTGACAATAGCATGAACAGTATGGTGTATATAGCGACAAATTTGTTTTTTTACGTCCACAACAACATGAAAGTCATTTCTTGGAGAAAGATTTTATATGGGTGCAACGTGAAAAACATTATTATTGGAGATATATCATGTATGAAGGAAAAACTATGTAAATATCAACCCGTATTTTGATAATTGTTTGATGACAAGTGAGACGTGCGTTGCACGTGCAAGCTTACTAGTCATCATAAGTAGCAACTTCGTTCTCATCATAATCAATTGAAACCTCTCCCAAGATAGTGGAATCACAAAATAAAGTTGACACTCTTCCAAATCCACTTTCGCATTCATCACAATAAAATTCAACATCCTCCAAAATAGTGGGATCACTACTTCCTAAAGTTGACACTCTTCCAATCCCACTTTCATCAATATAATCATCATAGGTAAGAGGCATGCTATCATCATAACAACTTTGCGTATCAAACCTGGGGATGCTGGAAATATCATCTTCATTAAACATAGTATCCCCAAGCTTGGGACAGACATTAATTTCAGCAAATATATTCTCAAATATGTCATCCTCATCAAACATAGCTTCCTCAAGCTTGGGCCTTTTCATATCATAAGCATAATCACTCTCAGCATTAATAGTATGGATAGCACCAATAGTATAGCAATTATCATCATCACAATGAGTAGTAGGAGCAATATCATTTGGGAGGGATACCTTTTTACCTTTGTTGCTCCTTATTTTCTTTTTGTTCTTCACATTATGTGTGGGTTCAACCTTCTTCTTTGTGCTCCTTATTGATGAGATTGGTTGAATAGAAAGCTCCTCCTCGTTACCTAATTCATCATAAGAAATAATAGGAGGATATTGGGAAGTCTCTTCCCTTTCATCAGTATTCTCACCATCTTCTATTTTCTTTCTTTTCTTTAGGTAATTAGCAATATAAGGATTTTCAATGCAATTCACCGCACAAAACATATAAATCGTCTCTAGATCAAAATCAAGAAGGTTATAACAGGAAAATTCTGCAAGAAATTTAGTTAAACGTTTCATTTCTTCATAACCCATAAGTAAACTAAGTTCATTATAATGTGCAAGGGAAATCAAATCATCATAATTTTTGGACATGATTCGATCATGAAACAACTTGCATCGGAGATGTAAATGACCACTTTCATTGCAAAGTTCACAAGTACGGCCAAGGAAATATAATTTTTCAGCACTCTTATCTAGCCTTTCTTGTAACAATTTAGTCTCTACATGATTATGCCTCTTGCAATATCTATCTTCTCTATTTGGGGTATCTATGCAAACCCAATGCTCTCCACAAAAATCGACATGCTTATAGGAGACATTTTCATCATAACTAGTGTAATCATCATTAGTACTATGGATATTCAAGGAATTCATACTAACAACATCGCAATTATGCTCATCATTCAAAGATTTAGTATCAAACATTTTAATGCATTCTTCTTCTAGCACTTGAGCACAATTTTCCTTTTTATCATACTCATGAAATATATTAAAAAGATGAAGCGTAAGAGGCAAACTCAATTCCATTTTTTGTAGTTTTCTTTTATAGACTAAACTAGTGATAAAACAAGAAACAAAAAGATTTGATTGCAAGATCTAAAGATATACCTTCAAGCACTCACCTCCCCGGCAACGGTGCGAGAAAAGAGCTTGATGTCTACTACGCAACCTTCTCCTTGTAGACATTGCTGGGCCTCCAAGTGTAGAGGTTTGTAGGACAGTAGCAAATTTCCCTCAAGTGGATGACCTAAGGTTTATCAATCCGTGGGAGGCGTAGGATGAAGATGGTCTCTCTCAAACAACCCTACAACCAAATAACAAAGAGTCTCTTCTGTCCCCAACACACCCAATACAATGGTAAATTGTATAGGTGCACTAGTTCGGCGAAGAGATGGTGATGCAAGTGCAATATGGATGATAGATAAAGGTAGTTGTAATCTGAAATTATAAAAACAGCAAGGTAACAAGTGGTAAAAGTGAGCGTAAACGGTATTGAAATGGTAGGAAACAAGGCCTAAGGTTCATACTTTCACTAGTGCAAGTTCTCTCAACAATAATAACATAGATAGATCATATAACAATCCGTCAACATGCAACAAAGAGTCACTCCAAAGCCACTAATAGCAGAGAACAAACAAAGAGATTATGGTAGGGTACGAAACCACCTCAAAGTTATTCTTTCAGATCAATCTATTCAAGAGTTCGTACTAGAATAACACCTTAATATACAAATCAACCAAAACCCTAATGTCACCTAGGTACTCCATTGTCACCTCAAGTATCTATGGGCATGATTATACGATATGCATCACACAATCTCGGATTCATCTATTCAACCAACACAAAGTTCTTCAAAGAGTGCCCCAAAGTTTCTACCGGAGAGTCAAGATGAAAACGTGTGCCAACCCCTATGCATAGGTTCATGGGCGGAACCCGCAAGTTGATCACCAAAACATACATCAAGTGGATCACGTGATATCCCATTGTCACCACAGATAAACACGACAGGACATACATCAAGTGTTCTCAAATCCTTAAAGACTCAATCTGATAAGATAACTTCAAGAGGAAAACTCAATTCGTCACAAGAGAGTAGAGGGGGATAAACATCATAAGATCCAACTATAATAGCAAAGCTCGCGATACATCAAGATCGTGCCATAGAGAGAACATGAGAGAGAGAGAGATCAAACACATAGCTACTGGTACATACCCTCAGCCCCGAGGGTGAACTACTCCCTCCTCATCATGGAGAGCGCCGGGATGATGAAGATCGCCACCGGTGAGGGATCCCCCCTCTGCCAGGGTGCCGGAACGGGCTCCCGAGAGGTTTTTGGTGGCTACAGAGGCTTGCGGCGGCGATACTCCCGATCTATCTTCTTTTTCGATGTTTTTAGGGTACGTGGACTTATATAGGCGAAAGAAGTCGGTCAGGGGAGCCTCGAGGGGCCCATGAAACAGGGGGCGCGCCCAGGGGATGGGCACGCCCTCCTATCTCCTGGCTTCCTCGAGCCTTCCCTGACTTGAACTCCAAGTCTCCCGGATCACATCCTTTCCAAAAATCACGCTCCCGAAGGTTTCATTCTGTTTGGACTCCGTTTGATATTCCTTTTCTTCGAAATACTGAAACATGCAATAAAACATCAATATGGGTTGGGCCTCCGGTGAATAGGTTAGTCCCAAAAGTAATAAAAAGTGTATAAGAAAGCCCGTAATCATTCAAAATAGATAGTAAAATAGCATGAATGCTTCATAAATTATAGATACGTTGGAGACGTATCATAATGCCACTGGTAAAATGTAGCAGTCGCACTGTTAAAAGTAAGGACACGTTAAACCAATGTTGTTTTCAATGTAATGCCTCCAGTAATATGAATGAATGGCACTTTTTACATGTCCTGCTAAATTTCCCATTAAGATAAGTTGCTTCTTTTTGTTAGAAATGCAACTGTCCTGGTCCACCTACTCTCCCGTGCCCAAATACCGACTCTGTAGCAGCTGTTAATGTAATGTTGCTGGTAAAATGAAGCAATGGCACCATTAAAGTAATGTCGTATTTAACAGTTGTCATAGTTAATCCTAATGCCCACACTAATATCTAGCAATGCTGCTGTTTTAGAAATTGCTACTATCCTTATAGGATTGCCATTCAGATAAGGAACATGCTTCATTTCATTTGATGCATGTTTCATCACTTGTTAGTCACCCTCCTTTCCACCTTTTTTGTGCAAACAGAGATACACATTTCATGCTTGATCTTATTTGAACTGCACAAATGATATCCAAATTATAGTTGAACATTCCAGGAGCTTCACAACCAATCTTGATGTTGCTCAATTTTATTGCAACTAATGAAGAAGAAGCTCTGTGGGTTTTGTTTTCTCATGGAAATGGAACCTGGGTTGGAGCCCTTTTCTTTAAAAAATGAAGAAAAAGCTGCTAGCTCACGGGAAATTGCTTCATTTTAGGTGAACTGCACCAAAAGGTCCCAAGAATTGAATCATCCATGTTGGTGACTGAAAGAGCTAGCTTCAGCATCCCAGTCTAAGCACCCCCGGACTCCATCCTTGCGACGCACGGTACACCTCGTTTGCCACCTACTCGACCCTAGTGTCACTGATAAAATGAAGTAATAATACAGTTAAAGTAGAGCGAGTGTCCTCTCTATCATTTAATTTCCAATGTAGATAAAGAAAGTGCTGCTCTTTGTTAATGTATGTTTCATCAACTAGTCCCATTGTTAATGTTTAAGCATTTCTGCAAACCGGGGTGCTTAATTTTAGTTGATCTGCACAAAAATAGAGATTTGAATGTCTCAAGGCGCCTCCTTGTACTACCGCTGTACACTGATGTTCATCACTGGCATAAGGTGTATCTGGGAGACTTGGGACGATTTCTAGTATGTGGCGTATAGTATGAGGCGTCGCAGGGCCCATCTCACCCTCGCAGCATGGCATACTATGACAATATCACAATATTTTCTTCTATTTATTTTGTGTGTTTAATCAACTAGTGCCACTATAATGTAATCACGCTTTTTCATTATCTGTGCAAACAGGGTTATTCAACTGCATTTTGGTGGAACTGCACAAATGTATGTATGGAACCGGCATATATGCAGAGTGCAAGGTGTGCCAAGTAAAAATTACTGACACCAACCATGCTCCATGCATGCATTGGCATCCACCACCACCAGTGGGATGTGTGGCGCTCTCTGTGGACGGATCTTTCTCGGCAGAAAATCCTCTAACCAAATACTAGTAGCTTATATTGGCAGTTTTCTAGTGAGTACTCTTTTCTGAAAGAACCACCAATCTATTTTTCTTTATTTGTACACTGTGCAACAACTTTGAACCAACGGTCCAGAGCTATTTTAGGGTGATTGGCGTAGTACTCGGAGACTGATTGTAAGCATGATTTTCATTAGCTGTCACACTGATTGTAAGCATGAGCAGGTGGAAGATTAGGTTAGTGCGAAGCTTACCTTAAACCCTACCGCTGCCGTTGAAATGAGGCGAGCGTCCAGGGAACCATGGAGAACGGCGGGGAAGCGACGTCATTCTATCCGGCCTCCTCTTACGGTGGGAGAACGAATACTCCTATGGCTGCGGCTGGCTCTGCACCCTCACGAACGGCACACAATATTTGATCGATTCGTTATCCTCTGGGTGCTCGACCTTCGACCTGTACGCCCACCACCTCCGCCTGACTGTCGTCTTGGGAGAATATGTCTGCTCCATCGACTAGAGGAGATACTCGATGAACTCGGAGGACTACAGCGTGACTACCGCTGAGGAGTACATGTACATCGCTGCCCTCATCGCAGCCGTCTCGCTCTTTCGCATGCATTGCCACATGGCCCTCACCGTCCTTGAAATCTCCCACTCATTGTCAAACCAAGTAAGGATCTCCTTCAACCTGGCTAACTTTGCCCGGTCGCCGCCGGTGATCTGCCTGATTCGCTGCTGCATCCTCTCCATAGATGTCCTTCTGAGTGGTCCGGTGCTAGCTTTGGAAGATGGGAGGAGAGACGGTGGTCTTGCAATAGAGAAGAGGGAGAGGCGAGAAAGTGGTTTTGGAATGGAGATGATGGAGACGAGATACGGTGGTCTTGCAATAGAGAAGAGGGAGATGCGAGACAGTGGTTTTGGAATGGAGATGATGGAGAGGAGAGGAGGTGGTTTTGCAATGGAGAAGAGGGAGAGGAGCGTGCGGCAACAATTTAGGATTGGACAATAGGGCCGACGCGCTGTGACTGGATCAAAATCAAAATCGATTTACCCTTCAATTAAGAAAGCGACCCCACATTAACTAGTCTCCCTTTTATTCTGGGTCATAATTGACCATGTTTTTCGCAAATAAAATATATGATATAGGTTGCAAAAATAATATAATTTGAAAGTACATTTAGATACGAACCAAATGATACAATTTTTGGTGACATGCATTCAGATTTTTCTTGTCAAATATAGTGTGGTCAAACTTTGACCCAAAATACGCAAAAAAAATACTTCCAAGACCAGCGCCGCTCTTCTGCTTTTCTCCTCTTAAACCACCGCTGCTCCTCTCCTGTTCCAATCTAAATCCAGCACCGCTCCTCTCCTCTTCCATTTCAAAACCACCGCCCTCCTCTCCTGTTCCAATCCAAAACTAGCGTCGCTCCTCTCCTGTTCTAATCCAAAACTAGTGCTGCTCCTCTCCTCTTCCATTCAAAAACCACCGCCGCCGAGTGAAGGTGCTATGGAGAATAGATTGATGGAGGAGTTCAACCGATACGTGAGGGTCGCAAACGGCGACCCTGTGAAGCTAGCTAGGATGTTGGAGATACAGTCTTGGTTGGACAACAAGGACCAACTAGCGGCGATGGCGACATCCACGGCAAATATCTGCAACAGAGCGAAAAGGCGGCGATACTCCCGGAGGGAGTTACGCGGGAGTACATAGTGTCGTGGTACTAAGGCTGACAGTAGAAAGGGGGGTAGGTATGGAGAGGCAAGATCTAAGCTATGATGAAGGTGTACACGCGAGGTTTACAAGTTCAAGCCCTTCTCGGTGGAAGTAACAATCCTACGTCTCGGTGCCCGGAGGCGGTCGATTGGTTTATGTGTGTGATGTTTACAGAGGTGCCAACCCTTGTGCCAGAGGAGGGGGTGGCTTATATAGTGTACGCCAGGACCCTCACCGTCCTCCATTACAAGGGGCTTAATGTACATAAAGTGAGGGACGTTACTGGTAACGCTAGTCTTAAATACTCTTAATGCTCATGAAGACTAAGGAGTGAATGCCTGGCCGTTGCGTGCTCTTCCGACTCCTAGTCTTCGATATAGCCGAGTGACCCCCCATATGGTCGAGTGACGGCGGGGGATGACGGTTGGATGATGTGGTCGTCGAGTGGATTCCACTCGACGCACTCGACCGGCACTCTCCTGTTGACCCTTGGTCTTTTTATCTTCTGGGGTAGTGACCTTGGGTAGAACGTATAGGTCAGGCCTATGACCCTACCCCAGGTCTGTATCCTCGTCAGTAGCCCCCGAATGGATTAAGGTGCGAGTGCAAAGTAGGCTGAAGTTGAACCTGCTCCGAGCTTCGGGCCTTCGCGAGTGCTTTCTTCTAGTCTGAACGCCTGCGTCGGTATTTCGGTGTCGACTCAGTCGCCTTGATCCATTCAGTGGACTGTCGAATGAACTGGTGATCTCATGTGTCGAGTGCTGTGTTGGAGCGCGGGACCTTGGGCCCGATTGTCTGCAGTGTATCCCGGATTTCGCGGGATACGAAATTTTGGGGAAGCGCGCCGGACGGGGAGCGCTGAACTGGGCGGAGTATATAAACAGTGATTCCTCGATTCCCGCGTTGCCTTTTTGCCACGTACGCTGCGCGCGACTGGTGCGGGATTTGACGGGATCGCCTGGTCCCACGCGTCAGTCACTCGGAAACAATCCCTTATAAGGTGACCGGACCGAGGCGTCCGCACTGTGCACACCTTCTCTTCCTTCTTGTTTCTCCGCTTCTCCGCCGCGCCCTACTCTTCCGCTCCGATGCCGCTGCCCCGTCGCCGTGGTGAAGGAAAAGACGGCGGCGCTAGAATGCGCAAAGAAGACGAAGGAGGTGGCGAAAGGCAAGAAGCAGCAACGCGGATCGTCATTGCGCGTGGGGCTGCCGCCGGGCTGGATCCAAGCCGATTGGATCCGGTCTTTGCTTCGGCAGGCGGATCTGGACGAGCTGGCTGAGTCGGGGCTAATCGCCAAGGGAGTGGCAAGGCTGCCGGAGGGGGAGATGAGTCCCCAGCCTCGACCGGGTGAGTGCGTTCTACTTGCCACCCACGTCGACCGCGGTATTTCGCTTCCTCCGCATCCTTTCTTCCGGGGGTTCCTGAATTTTTTCGGTGCTCAACTCCACCATTTCTCCCCCAACACCATCACGTATTTAGCTGCTTTCATGTCGATGTGCGAGAACTTCTTGGGGTGTCGACCGCACTGGGGCCTTTTCAAACACATCTTCATCATTCATTCCCAGTCGATAAAAAAGGCAAAGTCGAGTGACTCGAAAACCCATGTCATCCAGATGTGTGGGGGTTTAGGTATCCAAAAGAGGAATAGGAGTGCCTTTCCTGCCATGACTCTCCCTGACTCCGTTAGAGGCTGGCAGTCGACCTAGTTCTATTGCCAGGACGTCACGGGTCCAGGTCAGTCGACTGGTCTTCCCCACTTCTCCTTTGACCGTGTTGAAACCCTGCTCCACTGAAAGTGACTGCTGACGAGTGACGAGACCATGGAAATGAGGATGTTGGTGGATAGGGTGGTCCAGCTCATCAATGACGGTGTTACGGGTCTGGATCTGCTGGAGGTGTTCCTCGGTCGACGCATCCAGCCTCTCCAGGCCATCGATCACCCAATGTGGCTGTATTCCAGACCGGACGACACCGCTCGGGTCCATCCAGAAGAAGTGCCACCTGAAACCATAGCCTTGTGCCTGAGGAGCATCACGGGCAACCAGGACAATCCCAGAGGATCCAAGCGAGTCCTCCCCTTCGGCGATGGGAACCCGCCTGACAAGGTATACTTTTTTTTCCGACTGCTTTCTGCTCACACTCCGACTGTACTCAATGTCAACTGACTCTGACTCGACCGATTTGTTCTGCAGGTATTCACTGACATGCATTCGATGCCCAATGGTGAGCAAGCTTTGGAGCAGGACTACGAAGGAGGAGACAAGCGGAGGAGAGTGGCGAGTGGGAGTCTCCGGGAGAAGAGGAGGAGGAGGAGAGTGAGGAGACAGACGAGGAGGAAGAGGTCGACTCGCCGCCGCACTCTGAACGTCGATCCAAACAGCAACATGATCCATCTGGCGGGCGTCGGAAAAGCGTGGCTCCGAGTGCCACTACCCAGAAGCGCACTCGGACATCGACTCCGGAGCCGACGGAGAAGGTGGCCAAGCAGCCTAAAGTTGCTCCTCCCAAGGCTCGGAAGACACTGCCACGGATCAAGATGGACGTCCCTGTCGCTTCGGGGTGAGTATCTCTCTTGTGTTTTTGTAAGTCGACCGAAGACTTGCTTGTTCTGACCCACTAACTCATATGTCTTTCCAGCCCCACCTCTGCTGCCACTGACATGGACATTGACAAGGCGCCAGGAGACGAAGAAGCCACCTCACGAGTCGGTAAGTCTGATCGACCAAGCTTTGTTAAATCGTGCAGACTGTGAATAGATAGAGTTTCTGACATTTTCTCCTTTTCTGTAGTTCCGCAAGAAGTTTTTGTGCTCCCTGATGACGAAGAAGAAGTGCCTCTATAGGAGAGGAAGAGGAGGAGTGGAAGTGCTAGCAGGAGGAGGCTTGAGGTTCAGATTCCTCAGTCGGCGCCGGCGCTCGAGGTGGTGGTCGAATGCTCCGGAGAGCTTGTTTGGACCAGCGTCACATTTGCCAGCCCGCTGACGACTGATCGTCCGACGGGCTCGACCGCACCGACTCCTGCTGCTCTAGTGCAGCTCCATGCCTCCGACCCAGCGACTACCTCGGCTGCTCTGCAGCCGTCACTTTTTGCTGCGTATCAGACTCCGGATGACTTGCCGAGTGCCGCTAGGGAAGCTCTGCGCCAGGTGAACCTTTTCATGGATCAGGTGACGGTGGTGCACGAGGCCAGCCAAGTGTCTTACAACGCTAATACAGTCCTTCAGGCCAATGTTCAGGTCAGCACGACTCCAACTGAACCTTCGAATGTTATCTTGTATCTGATCACCCACTGGGGTGTTTCTTTTCTTAGAGCTTTGAAAATTTTCATTCCACTCGACTTGAGTAGAATCTTAGTAGACTTTCTCAACTCACGCTAGGCAGACCCTGCTGAGTATTAATCTGAACCAGTGGGGGCACGCTAAGTGCACCCACTGGGTGTAGTCCCCGAGACCACGGTCGACTGCTGGAAGTCGACTGAGGTCTTACAATGTATCACTGGGCAGACCCTGCTGAGTATTGTTCTGAACCAATGGGGGCACGCTAAGTGCACCCACTGGGTGTAGTCCCCGAGACTACTTGTTGGATGTTTGATTCGACAGTAGTCTTAGAATAGCTTTCCTATGTCGATTGTCTTTTATTTGTGTCGACTGACATGGCACTTTTGCTGACTATAGAGGTCTTGTAATCTTGGAGCCTGTCTTTCTAAGTTAAAGAAGAAGCATATCAGCTTTGAACTTGACCTTAAACTTGCTAAGAAGAATCTCAAGACTGCTCAAGAAGAGACGACTATCATGGGAGGTAACCATTCAACTGTTTCGTCTGCTTAGTAGACTTTCCGCTGCTTTTCTTTCAGTCTCTTTGAACCGAGTGACTTCACATAAGCAGATGTGCATAGTGAAAACCGCCAACTTCAGGCTCGTCTGAAGAGTGTTGTTTCTTTAGAGAGAATGAAGGAGGCGTTGGAGAAGAAGGACCAGGACCTTGTTGCTGCTCAAAAAGAAGCTCGTGAGAAGACGACGCTTGCGGACCAGAAGTTGGCTTCAGTTGGCAAGTTGGAGGATGAGAACGCAAAGTTGAAGACGGCCGTCTCGGACGCGAATCATGAAGTCGAGCAACTGAGGAAGGACAAGGAGGACCCGACGGCTGAAGTTGATGGTCTCAGGGCCAAGACGGGCAAGCTAGAGTCCCATTTGGAACAACTTGCGGCGAAGCTTGTCTTGAAGCTTGAAGGTATGACTGTTTAGTTAGATAACTGTCATCGACTGAGATTTGCAATACTGTCGACTCATTGTTTGTTGTGATGGAACAGAACTCTGTCAGGACTTCGAAGCTGAAACTAGATGGGTCGAGACAGGTCTCGACCCCATCAACTATCCCATGAAAGATGAAGTTGCGATGAACTTTCTCTAACTGGAATCACGCTTGGACGATGCAGTTGACTATCTGGCTCGGCTGAAGGTCGCGATGGCCCGAGTGGACGTTGAACTCTAGCCTCACACAGAACTTCCTCAAAGTCTCGAGTCGCTGATGACTCGACTCAACCAAATCCCTGACCGAGTGGAAGAGTGGAAGAAGTCTTCTGCCCGCTGTGGCGCCGATGTCGCCTTGTCCCTGGTTCGCGTGCACTGCAAGGAGGCTAAAGAAGAGAAGCTGGCGGCCCACAAGGTGGCGAATACTAAGAAGCACTCTTTCCAGGACTTCATGGACACCTTCCTCGAGGCATCCACTCACATTGCCGACAGCATTGAACTTGATAGCTTCTGCGATCCGGCCAGTCCTTCTCCCGCCGAGTGATTGAAAAAACATTATGCTTCACCTTTATTTGCCTCAGGATGCCGAGTGATTTTGTAACCATTAAAAATCCTCCGGGTCTGGTGCCCGAGTACTTTTAATCTGTGGTTAGGAAACTCTGGATTTGTCTTTGAATATGTTGGGTTTATCTTTGAGTGAAGTCTGTTCTTCACTTGGATCGGTTTTGTCATCATTTGATGCAGGTGCCGAAGAAGGGTCAGCAGTCTACCTGATGACGAGCCCTTGGTAGCATTGATCAGCTCATCAGCGAGGTACTCGACAATGGTCTTGACGTTCCTGTCATCAGCGAGGGGCCAATCGTTGGGTGCACACAATCTCGTCCTTCTTCTTGACGGTGCAGCCCCCGGGTGGGGGGTGGGGGCAACCCACGGCCTCACTCACCACTCAGCGTGATTTTTCAAACTTAGGCGAGCACTGGGCTGCGGCTAAGCCCCCGAGTGAAAGGGTCGCTCACCACTCGGTAGGTTTTTTCTAACTTAGGCAAGCACTAGGCTACAGCTAAGCCCCCGAGTGGGAGGGTCGCTCAACATTCGGTAGGATTTTTCAGGCTTAGGCGAGCACTGGGCTGCAGCTAAGCCCCCGAGTGGGAGGGTCGCTCACCACTCGGTAGGATTTTTCAAACTTAGGCGAGCACTGGGCTGCAGCTAAGCCCCCGAGTGAGAGGGTCGCTCGCCACTCGGTAGGATTTTTCTAACTTAGGCGAGCACTAGGCTATAGCTA
>NC_041387.1:519496605-519497278 GCF_002162155.2 Triticum dicoccoides
ATCCCGTTATCAACGACATCCAATGTCCATAGTCAGGAAACCATGACTATCTGTTGATCACAACGAGCTAGTCAACTAGAGGCTCACCAGGGACATATTGTGGTCTAAGTATTCACACGTGTATTACGATTTCCGGATAATACAGTTATAGCATGAATAAAAGACATTTATCATGAACATTGAAATATAATAATACTTTTATTATTGCCTCTAGGGCATATTTCCAACAGGTTGCTCACCACTCAGTAGGATTTTTCAAACTTAGGCGAGCACTGGGTTGCAGCTAAGCCTCCGAGTGGGAGGGCCGCTCACCACTCGGTAGGATTTTTCAAACTTAGGCGAGCACTGGGCTGCAGCTAAGCCCCCGAGTGGGAGGGTTGCTCACCACTCGGTAGGATTTTTCAAACTTAGGCGAGCACTGGGCTGCAGCTAAGCCTCCGAGTGGGAGGGTCGCTCACCACTCGGTAGGAGTTTTCAAACTTAGGCGAGCACTGGGCTGCAGCTAAGCCCCCGAGTGGGAGGGTTGCTCACCACTCGGTAGGATTTTTCGAACTTAGGCGAGCACTGGGCTGCAGCTAAGCCTCCGAGTGGGAGGGCTGCTCACCACTCGGTAGGATTTTTATCACTTAGGCGAGTACTGGACTGCAGCTAAGCCCCCGAGTGGGAGGCGGAC
>NC_041387.1:519497454-519523962 GCF_002162155.2 Triticum dicoccoides
CTGGGATGTAGCTAAGCCTCCGAGTGGGAGGCAGACTCACCACTCGGTAGGATTTTTCAAACTTAGGCGAGCACTGGGCTGTAGCTAAGCCCCCGAGTGGGAGGCAGACTCACCACTCAGTAGGATTTTTCAAACATAGGCGAGCACTGGGCTGCAGCTAAGCCCCCAAGTGGGAGGTAGACTCACCACTCGGTAGGATTTTTCAAACTTAGGCGAGCACTAGGCTGCAGCTAAGCCCCTGAGTGGGAGGCAGACTCACCACTCGGTAGGATTTTTATCATTTCATCCTAGGCGAAACAGGTGCGCAACTAAGGTGACACATACAAAAGAAATAAACAACAACAATCATTCGGAAGATTGTAAAACTATGTCTTTTGATAATCAAACTAAGAGGTACTTCTTATTACATCTCATCAGTCTAAATACTTAAGAGTAAAAAAGGGTAGAGCAGTTCCGCATTCCAGGCGCATGGTTCATCTTTGTTGTGCTCGACGTTGAAGAGACGATACGCTCCATTGTGGAATACCTTGGTGACGACGAAAGGGCCTTCCCAAGCGAGGGGCGAGCTTGTGTGGCTTCTGCTGGTCCACTCAGAGGACCAAGTCCCCTTCCTGGAAGGCACGACCCCTTACGCTCCTGGCATGGAATCGACGCAAGTCTTGCTGATAAATGGTCGACCGGATCAAGGCCATCTCTCTTTCTTCCTCCAGGAGGTCGACTGCATCTTGTCAAGCTTGCTCTGCTTCCTCTTCTGAGAAGAGTTTGACTCGCGGAGCATTGTGAAGCAAATCGCTCAGCAAAACGGCTTCGGCTCCGTAGACTAAAAAGAATGGAGTCCGTCCAGTCAACCGATTGGGAGTTGCCCTCAGCCCCAAAGCACTGATGGGAGATCATCGACCCAAGCTCCTGCCACGTGCTTGAGGTCACGCATTAATCGAGGCTTCAGTCCTTTGAGAATCAATCCATTCGCTCGCTCAGCATGCCCATTCGACTGAGGGTGGGCGACCAAAGCGTAATCGACCCTCATGCCTTGGGAAGCGCAAAAGGCTCTGAACTCATCGGAGTCAAAGTTCGAATTGTTATCAGTGATGATGCTGTGCGGTACGCCATATCTGAATATCAACTCTCTAATGAAGCTCACAGCAGTACTTGCTTCAAGGTTTTTAATGGGCTTGGCTTCGATCCACTTGGTAAACTTGTCAACTGCTACCAGCACATGGGTAAATCCACTCCTGCCGGTCCTCAGAGGTCCAACCATGTCCAATCCCCAAACAGCAAAAGGCCAGACGAGTGGAATAGTCTTCAGAGCTGATGCAGGTTTGTGGGACATGTTGAAATAAAACTGACAACCTTCACACTTGTCCACTATTTCCTTTGCCATCTCGTTAGCGTGCGGCCAGTAAAATCCAGCTCGGTACGCTTTGGCCATGATGGTCCGAGAGGACACATGGTGACCATAGGTCCCCGAGTGAATATCATTGAGGATCATTCGACCTTCCTCTGGCATGATGCACTTCTGGCAGGCCCCAGTTACACTTTCTCTGAACAACTATCCTTTTATCACAGTAAAGGCTTTAGACCGTCGGATGATCTGTCGAGCCTCTTCTTCATCCTCTGGGAGTTCCTTCCTAAGAATGTATGCAATGTAGGGCACTGTTCAGTCGGGAGTGATGACCAAGACCTCCATGACTAAGTTCACCACGACTGGGATTTCGACTTCAGTCGGATTTGTGGCACTCTTGGGCTGTGGTGATTCTTCGGTGAAAGGATCTTCTTGAACTGAAGGCGAATGAATATGCTCCAAAAACACATTTTGGGGAATGGCCTCCCTCTTTGAACCTATCTTGGTCAACTCATCTGCCGCTTGATTTTTCAGTCGGGGTATATGGTGGAGCTCCAAACCTTCAAACCTCTTCTCCAGCTTTCTCACTGCATTGCAATAACCAGTAATGGCTAGGCTCCTGACATCCCATTCCTTCATCACTTGGTTAACCACCAAATCTGAGTTGCCGTAGACCATAAGGCAACGGACACCGAGTGAAATGGCCATACGTAACCCGTATAGAAGTGCTTCATATTCGGCTTCATTATTGGAGGAATCAAAATGAATCTGGAGAACATAACTAAGCTTGTCTCCGCGGGGGGATACCATAACTACTGCAGCGCCTGAACCATTCAGCATCTTGGAGCCATCAAAGAACATAGTCCAATGCTCCGAGTGAACTTGAGTAGGCAATTGTTGGTCAATCCACTCGGCAAGGAAATCTGCAATTGCTTGGGACTTGATAGCCTTCTTTGCCTCAAACTTGATATCTAATGGAAGGAGTTCAATCGCCCATTTTGCCACTCGACCAGTTGCGTCTCTGTTATTCAGAATTTCAGATAGTGGCGCGTCGCTGAGGACTGCAATGGAGTGGTCAAAGAAATAATGCGCAACCTTCTTCATGGTCATGTATATTCCATAGACAAGCTTCTGATAATGTGGGTATCGTTGCTTGGATGGAGTCAAAACTTCAGAGAGATAATAGACTAGGCGTTGAACCTTGTAAGCTTTTCCTTCTTCTTCTCACTCGACCGTGAGTACAGTGCTGACGACTTGTCCAGTGGCTGCAATGTAAAGTAGCAAAGGCTCTTTGCTGATTGGCGCAGCGAGCACCGGCTGGGTGGAAAGCAGGGTTTTGAGCTCTGCAAACGCTGCATCAGCTTCTTCAGTCCATTCGAACTTATCAGATTTCTTCATCAGTCAGTAAAGGGGCAAGGCCTTTTCACTGAGACGAGAAATGAATCGACTCAGGGCGGCCAACAAACCGGTCAGCTTCTGAACATCATGCACTCGCACGGGGCGTTTCATTCAGAGGATGGTATCAACTTTTACTAGATTGGCGTCGATCCCTCGTTCGGAAACGAGAAAACTGAGTAACTTTCCTCCTGGAACTCCGAATGTGCATTTTGACGGATTAAGCTTGATATCGTACCTCCTCAGGTTGGCAAAGGTTTCTGCAAGGTCAGTCAATAGGTCGGAACCTTTGCAAGACTTGACCACAATGTGATCCATGTACGCTTCCACATTCCGACTGATTTGAGTGAGCAGGCAGTTCTGAATCATTCTCATGAATGTGGCTCCGGCATTCTTCAAACCGAAAGGCATGGTGACATAGCAAAAGCACCTGAATGGGGTGATGAAGTCTGTTTTTATTTCATCGGGACCATACAATCGGATCTGATGATATCCAGAGTATGCATCCAAGAAAGACAAGCGCTCGCACCCCGTAGTCGAGTCAACAATCTGATCGATGCAAGGGAGAGGGAAGTGATCTTTCGGGCAGGCCCGATTGATATGCTTGAAATCAATATACATACGAAGTGAATCATCCTTCTTAGGAAGCATGACTACATTGGCTAACCACTCGGAGTGGTAGATTTCACAGATGAACTCTGCTGCCAACAATCGAGCCACTTCTTCACCAATTGCTTTCCTCTTCTGCACGGCGGACCGCCAAAGGTGCTCTTTGACGGGCTTTACTTTGGGGACGACACACAAACGGTGCTCGGCCAGTCCCCTGGGTACACCTAGCATGTCAGAAGTTTTCCATGCAAAGATGTCCCAGTTCTCACGGAGGAACTGAACAAGCGCTTCTTCCTATTTGCTGTCGAGCGTTGTTGATATATGAGTCGGTGTAGCATTGGAATCCGTCGGGTGAATATGAACTGGCTTCATCTCACCAGTCGACTGGAATGTGGAATCTGTCGCAGGCTTCTTGGCTCGAAGCAAGTCAATCAGATCTGCATTCTTCTGATATTCTTGGAATTCGACTGCTGCCATCTGTTCGTCGACGATTTTGGAACCTTTCTGAAAACATTCCTTAGCCTTCTGCCGATTGCCAATAACTATGATCACGCCTTTGGGGCCAGGCATCTTCAGTTTGAGGTACACATAACATGGTCAAGCCATAAAACGTGCATAGGCTGGCCTACCCAAAATGGCATGATATGCACTCTGGAAATCCACGACTTCAAATGTCAACTTCTCCTTACGGTAATGCTTCGAGTCACCGAAAACCATGTCAAGGGCAATCTGGCCGAATGATTCGGCTTTCTTTCCGGGAATAACACCATGAAAACTCATATTGCTCTCGCTAAGCTTGGACATCACAATGCCCATCCCCTTCAAGGTCTCAGCGTAGAGGATGTTCAGGCCACTGCCACCGTCCATCAGTACTTTGGTCAGTCGGGTGCCTCCAACCACGAGGTCGACCACCAGTGCTTGCCTCCCAAGGGTGGCCACACAAGCAGGATGGTCAGACTGGTCAAACATGATGGTTATATGAGACCATCTCAGGTAGGTGGTCGTCGCCGCAGGAGCGACCATATTCACTTCTCTGTTGATGACCTTTAATCGACTCTTGCTTTCAACATCAGCAAAAATCATCAGAGTGGAATTGACTTTGAGAAAACCATCGTCCTCCTCTTCATCCTCACATCGGTCCGACTCCTTCTCCTTCTCATTGGGTTATTTCTCTCGGAACTGCTGGATTAGGAGTCGACATTGTCGAGTGGTATGCTTCGGGTAAATCAGATTACCTTCCTCATCCTTCTTTGTGTGGATGTGGCATGGCAAGTCCATCACATCATTCCCTGCCTGGTCTTTGACCTTCTTAGGGGGCCAGGGCCCCTTAGGTTTTCCCTTGAACTTTCCTGGACTCACTGCTGCAATCTCTCCAGGTGCCGCTAGTTCGGCCTTACGTTTATGTTTCCGACTGGAGTTACCTCCTCCGGCCTCTTGGCTGGCCGGTTTACTCTTCCCGCTACGGAGTCGATCCTCTTCTTCTCCGTTAGCGTATCGGGTTGCTATCTCCATCATCCGAGTCAGAGTCATATCCCCAGTCCGGCCGAACTTTAGGACCAACTCCCTGTATTTGACGCCTTCCTTGAAAGCGCATGCAGCTTGATGCTCTGACACATTCTCGACAATGTGATGCAAAGTGGTCCATCTTTGAATGAATTCCCTCAAAGTCTCATTCGACTTCTGCACACAATGCTGCAACTCGGGCAACCCTGCTGGTCGCTTGCATGTTCCCTCAAAAGTTATTATGAACACTCGAGATAACTCTTCCCGACTGTGAATACTGCCCGGAGTCCATTGAGTCAACCACGCTCAGGCCGATCCTTCCAACATAAGAGGGAGAAGCTTCATCGCTATCTCATCGTTACCGCCTCCAATCTGCACAGCCACTCGGTAATCTTCAAGCCAAGTTTCAGGCTTGGATTCGCCGGTGAACTTACTGACCCCGGAAGCCAACCTGAAGTTGGGAGGAATCACCGCTGCCCTGATGGCCCTGCTAAAACACTCGGGACCGGAAACATGCACTCTGCTGCCACTTGGACGATCTCCGCCAAGGTCTTCTCTGTGTACTTTGTTCCGGTTGACCAGGCCTTGAACGAGGATAGACCTTGCGTCGAAGCCCGGTTCCCTTGGATCAACTAAGACTCTGTGCTCGCCACTGTGATGGCGCGTGTCATCGTTCCGCCGAGGCACATACAACGCACTCCTCGGAGGAGGCGTGGGTCCCCGATGACGATTGTCATGGTCGAGTGGATGATCATACTGCCCACGACCTTCACGCCATGGAGGCGATCTTGGGATGTGAGCTGACTGAACTGTATCCACTGCAACGGACCTGTTGTGAATCCTATTCCGTGACTGAGACACTGCAGTGTTTTGCTCTCCTGCTGCCCGGAGCAAGGACCGGATCTGCATCAACCCTCTGCCAAGTTCTGACTGGGAAGGTTGGATCGATTCTGCTATTCGGGCCGCAGCTATGAGATTCTGAATCAGAGTTTGGTATACCTTAGGTGGAGGCGGAAAAAGCTATCGTCGACTGGACTCGTGGATCCGCTCCTAGGCACGCTCGTAGAGAGCACACTGAAGGTTGTCCTATCGAGTGCGCTCAGCCAAGTTAGCTAGGCGCACCTCCTCCAAGGCCCGAGCCTCGGGGGTTTCTCCAACGATGGGCGTGTAGAGTGCATCCATGTTGCGGCGACGAAGTTCTTCCCTCTGCTGCGAAGAGAGGGGTTCGGGTCGGTATTCCTCATGGCCGCACGACGGATCGCCGCCGCCGTCTCCGCTGCCATCACAGCGGAAATCGGGAGGGCTGTGAGGTCCGTCGACCATCAAGACTTCAGCCACAGGGTCGCTGCTATCACACTCGGATGCGGTCTCCGCGGAGCCAGTCGACAGGTCAAACATGCCGTGGAGATTTTCGTCGGGATCGATTGCCGCGACTTGGTGGGTGGTCGAGCGTCATGCCACCACGTGCTTCATCCACCGCTGAAGCCGCGATCGACCGGATCGCTTGCAGCGACGAACGACGGGGAGTGAAAGCACCGTCGGGGTCGACTGATACTGAGTCGACGGCTGCCGAAGGAGAATGTCGTGAACACACGCCCGGAAGTGCGTTGCCCCTCGGATTGGGAGCGCCTCAACGTCCAGCGGAGCTTCTTGAAGCCACGCGGAGTCGTCGGCGACGAAAACCAGCGCGCCGAGATGGATCTCGCGGCCCTCGGCCAGTCCGCCGCCGGAAACCATGACGATGGTGATCGGTAAAAACTTGCAACTTCACCAGCAAGTCGCTAAGATACCTACCCCATGGTGGGCGCCAACTGTCGTGGTACTAAGGCTGACAGTAGAAAGGGGGGTAGGTATGGAGAGGCAAGATCTTAGCTATGATGAAGGTGTACACGTGAGGTTTACGAGTTCAGGCCCTTCTCGGTGGAAGTAACAGCCCTACGTCTCAGTGCCTGGAGGCGGTCGATTAGTTTATGTGTGTGATGTTTACAGAGGTGCCAACCTTGTGCCAGAGGAGGGGGTGGCTTATATAGAGTAAGCCAGGACCCTCACCGTCCTCCATTACAAGGGGCTTAATGTACATAAAGTGAGGGATGTTACTGGTAATGCCAGTCTTAAATACTCTTAATGCTCATGAAGACTAAGGAGTGAATGCCTAGCCGTTGCGTGCTCTTCCGACTCCTGGTCTTCGATATAGTCGAGTGACCCCCCATATGGTCGAGTGACGGTGGGGGATGACGGTCGAATGATGTGGTTGTCGAGTGGATTGCACTCGACGCACTCGACCAGCGCTCTCCTGTTGGCCCTTGGCCTTTTTATCTTCTAGGGTAGTGACCTTGGGTAGGACGTATAGGTCAGGCCTATGACCCTACCCTAGGTCTGTATCCTCGTCACATAGAGATGTTCCTCTGGGCCATGGAGCAAACAGATTCACCGAATACGATCGTGAGGGAGCGGTGGTGGGAGTATCGATCCCAGATGGAGAATCCACCAGAGATTGAAGGATCGAGCATCTACAGGGTGCCGTTTGTGAGGGTGTGGTGCTAGAGAGAGCCGGTGGAGTCTTCGTTGACCGAACCCAACTGCAAGAGGAGAAAAGCAGTTGGCCCGACGACGCTTCCCCGCCATCCTCTCCCTCGCCATTCACATCGTCTCACGGGGCGGCTGTCTACCGCCGAGGAATAGGAGGGGACTGCCCCCCAGCCCAATAGTCGGGCAGATTGTGAATTGTCAGGAGGAGCTTAGGGTTGTCAGTATTTGCAGGTTGTGAATTGTGTTTTGTGTTGTGTATTTTGAGAGTACTTTCAGATATGGATGTCTTTTGAATTTTAGATTTGCAGTATTGAGCATATGAAGTATTTTATGAATTTTAGAGATGTATTTTTAGCACTTAAAAAATGTAGTTTCATAGGAGTATAAAAGTGCAGACAGTGTGATTCTCAGAGAAGAAACTGCAAGTTTCAGTTTCAGATAAGAAACTGCAAGTTCAGTTTCAGATAAGAAACTGCAACTTTCAGAGGCAGAGCATTTATATTAACATGACCTTTTCAAATAGGGTTAACATCATGTTGGAAGTTTTATTCATGGTCGAAAATGGAACTACTAGCCAGTTAACATCATGTTGATCAACATTCATGCATAGCACATCTTCATATGATGCACAGTCAAAAAGATATGCTATTTTCAAAATGCCCACACAATGTCGAGCGTGCGAAACACAGAGAAAACGAGGGACGAAGTTTTGGCAAGTGTTGGACATGGTGTGCGGAGATGACAATGGGGACCCACATGTCAATAAAGGCAGAGGCAAAAAATTTGGAGATATTTTCCCTACACAGGTGGAATCGAACCCGGGCGGAACAGCTGTTGGGTAGTGTCACTTGGCCACTAGGCTAGTTCAGTAGTTTCGTTAACAATAAGGCAATTCCTCAGGTGGTCGGATCCCCTCCCGCGCCTTTGTGCGCTCGCCGTGACACCACTGTCTTCCGTTGTGAACATGCTGAACAAAGGAGAGGAATCTGGAGAGGACTGTACGTGGAGAGGCGGACAGTCGAGACCCACCAGGTCTATGGCCGTACGCAAGCAAGTGCCTGATCGAAAAAATACTTCCTCCTAATGCTATATTAACGTTGGGGCCCACGGGTTTGTCAACATAGTTACATTTTTTAGGTGCTTGAACGTAGTTACTATAGGAGATAAATTCACAACGAAGCCGGGGAGTTGGCAGGTATCATTTATTATCACTGGGGCGGCAAGTATCAACTTGGTTTTGGGATGCCCCGTCGAGGCCTTCTTTTTTAACATGCGCAGCCCATGACCTCGGATGGGAGGTCCATAGGCCAGTTTGTATTTTCTTGAGGGCCGTCATGTATCGACCGGCCTATGGACCTCCCATCGGAGGTTTTATTTTTCCTGTAACATCGGCAGCCCAATTTATGTATTTTTTTTTAAGAAAACACAGAGGTCTGTTCTATTTTTCTATATAAGAATAGGAACACCTGGTCCAACTTATGTTTCCCTTCTAACTATATTATATATATTTAAATTATTTTATATGTTATTATATATTATTTTTATTGTCATCATATATTTAACAGATACTTAGATATGTAAGAAAACAATATCCCACATCTTATTAACTTTTAAAAATAATTTCTTTACAATAAAATCCTGGATTGTTTTGGCACGAAAATCCTAGTCATTGTGTACAAAAGATTGGTAAGATTTAAGGACGAATGTAATAATATCACTTATTATTTAAATATATTTATAATAAATGCTCAGCCCCTGCTTATTTTTTGATAACATTGCTGGCCCAACCCAATATTATGTTAGAATCAGCCCAGCAAAATCGTGTATTTCGAGAAAGTGCAAATGGCCTGCAATTTTTTAGGAAAACAAATAAATGCCGCATGGACACTACATTATTTTTTCACCCAGCCCATCTAATGGACTATAATTCAAAAAAAATGATCAAATTGATTGTAAATTTTACCCCGCAAAAAAAGACTGTAAATTCTGAAAAATGGGTTGAATACGTGCCACATTTTTGGAGGCTGAAATGTGGGCCAATAAGTCGAAGCCAACGCAATTCGTTGTCAACTTAGTCAATAAATGATTCTGACATCGTTAGCCGTTTGATTTACATCCAATGGCCGGCATCCATCTTCAATCTCTCATCTTCTTCCTCCAGCGCCGCTGGGAGGACCTCCAGCCTCATGCTGCTAGCAGCTCTCCTTAGCATGCTTCGCTGTGAAGCGCTACTCTATCGTTGGCTAGGCCATCCCTCCACCCCTCCACACCTCTTGTTCTTCTCCACCGACTTCAGAACCACACCGCACCAGAACCAGTTAACCCTCGTACACCTCTCCGTCTGTGACTCTACTCCCACGTCTTCCCATCTCCGGCTCGTTGCTGTCCGGGGCCTCGCCGTTGTCCACCACCTTGGATGCGCTCGGCGCAGCGTGGTCAACGTGGTAAACGAATGACACCATTGGAAGTAGACTGTGCGTGGAGAGACTGACAGCTGGGTCCACGGACGCACACAAGGAAATGCCTCCTTATTACGCACAAAATAATGATTCCTCCACCTGACATCTGGGACCCACTGGAAGGGCCTCTATATTTTGAGAAAAAAAAAGTGCCCCCTGCTGGCAGGTCGGGCCCACCAGCTATCTTCGCACGCAAGGAAGTGCATCCTTATTACGCAAAAAAATAATGAATACTCCCCCTGCCAGCTGGAACCCAGCATAGTGGGAGGCTGACTTGTGGGCCTACAAAGTTGACGGGGATGGAGGGCTTTGTCAACTTAGTCAATATGAACGATTCTAGCTCCAGTTACCGTACGATGTTCATCCAACGGTCGTAGTGCTTCTTCAACCTCTGGTCTTCTTGCTCCAGCCGCCCAAACCAGCGCTGGTCATGCCGCGTGCTCCTGCCTCCCGTGGCCGGCTGTGATGTCGCGGAGGCCTCACCGCCCCCTACTACTCCCACCGCTGGCCAGGCCATCCCTCTACTCACCCACACCCCCTGTTATTCTACGGTAACGGCAGCCTCACACTGCAGCCAAACCAGTGAACCCTCATACTCCTCTCCGTGCGGGCTTCCACTGCCGCGTCTTTCCAGGTTCCGCGTCGTCCCCTTCCTAGGCCTCGCCGTCGTCTACTGCCCTGGTTCTCTCGGCGCGGCGTGGTCAACATGGTCAAGGAACGAGTTCCATCGGAAGAGTACTGTACATGGAGAGGTTGACAGCTGGGTCCACGGCGGCCACAAGGAAGTGCCTCCTTATTATTACGCGCAAAATAATTATTCCTCCACCTGACAGCAGGGACCCACCTGACAGGCCACCGTATTTCGCGAAAAAAACATTTCCCCCTGACTGCTGGGACCCTCCAGCTACATATTTGCACGCAAGGAAGTGTGTTTGGGTAAAAAAATGATTCGCCCCCCTAACTGTTGGGACCTACGAGCTACATCTTTGCACGCAAGGAAGTGCCTGACATTCGGGACCCACCTGGTCGAAGCGTATGTAGCGTTGGCATTCTGGTCGCAAATGTGTACATACATAGTGGTCGATGTAGAGGCGCGCACGTGTCGTAGTAGAGGCGCACACATGTCGTAGTAGAGGCGTGCACGTAGCATGTACACATATGTACAACAGCCAGGGTGCAAAAAAGAAAATACGACCACGTACGTACATATGGGCGGGGTCTCGAACGCCTACTCATGCATACGTATGGCCAGGCTCGTGTACATGGCTGGGTCAGAATGGAGAAACGACGTCGTCGTCGTGTTCATGAGGAGCCAACCAGCTGGGTCGGAATGGAATGCGTCATCGTGTTCATCGGGAAGGCTTGGACGGAATAGCTGATGGAAACGAGGCCTGGCGTACCACAGAATGGAGGAAACGGCCTTGTGTTCGACCGGCCACGTTCGAAACGGGATCGTGTTCATCGGGAGGGGTCTGGTGTACCGCAAAATGGAGGAAACGGACTTGTGCTGGACCTCCTACGGTCGAAACGGGGTCCTGTTGATCAGGAGGGGTGTGGCGTACCGCAAAACAGAGGAAACAGACTTGTGTTGGAGCGCTACGGTCGAAATGGGGGTCCTGTTCATCGGGAAGGGTGTGGCGTACCGCAAAACGGGACTCCATGGGATACTGTTCATCTCCACCGTCGACCTCCTCCAGCCTCCACGGGCTATTTTTCATCCACCGTCGACATCCTCCATCCTCGACCTGCGACTGTTCATCCACGGGCTTCTGTTCATCCAGCCTCCACCGTGCGCTACTCCACCGACTACTATTCAACCAACCCACTCCACGGGCTCCTGTTCAAGCACCCCTCCACGGTCTACTGTTCATCCACCCCTCCACCTTCTACTCTTCATCCAGCCCTCCACGGGGTCGTCCTGTTCATCCAGCCCTCCACGAGGTCCTGTTCATCCAGCACCAACCGACTCGATCGATCGGGGTCCTGTTCATCCAAAGGCAACACCACGGGCCGGGTCCTGTTCATCCAACCCCACCGGGAACTGTTCATCCAAACCCCCCTGCAACGCTCACTGTTCATCCAAACACCCCTAGCAAACGGTCACTATTCCTGCAGAGGCAGCATCGATCGGCATCAGTTAGCAGCAGTAGCGAAGGAATCACTCGGGTTCAGTAACGTAGCTAGTGCAATCGCTCGGGTTCAGTTAGAGCCCAACGCCTCGCAGACACGTGCGTATGTGTACGAGAGAAATGCGCATCGCTCGGCCCCCGTCCACCCACCATAACCACGAACTCCTCGAAATTTTCCTCGCCCTCGCTTCTACCATGGTTTTTTCCGTCATGGACGGCCCAAAGAATGTCATGCAGCTGCATCTCCGGCCCGCCCAGGACGAAAAGCCCATTTTTTGTCATGATTTTTTGTCATAGAAGTAGGATCCCACCACATCCATGATGATACGGGTTTTGTCACAATTATTGTCATAGAAGCGTCATAAGTATGACAGAAAAAAATTTCGTTCGGCCCAAAATGTCATGGATGTGTCTTTTTTTTGTAGTGCACATTGCACGACATATAGAACATATACACTAGAGCAACAGATTGCATGGTAAAAGTAGATAGCACAGTTCACTAGAATTTGTTAAGGAAAGGCAGTAGCTAGCAAACTGAACATGGGTCCTTATAGTGAGCTAATAAGAGGAGCTACTCCTCATTATCAGAGATATCGATGACGATTGGCTCCTTGGACATGGAAGACAGCGAGTCCTCTACATCATGGGTGCCCTCGTCGTAGTGGTGAGTTTCCTGAGCTGCTCCAGGCACCAACCTTCTGTCTCTCGAGTTGAGGTAAGCATGTGCACGCTGAGAAAACACCTTGTAGTCTTCGTTGAAGGCACCAAGGGTGGCCTCGAGAAAACTCCATGAACTGTCGTTTAAAGCAGCCAACCGCGTCACAACGTCGACATGTGAGGCGTTGACGGTAGCCTCGACGGCGAGGTACTCCTCCAAGATCTGGGGGTCAGCACAAATGGCAGCCATCGCGACCTCATCCGCGCATGCGGACGCGATTTGCTTCTCCACTGCCAAATGCTCCTTGAGCTCCTGGCTATACTGCGTGCACCATGGCTCAGGGCAGTGCTTATTTGGTGGAGGGGTCGGTGATTTGGGTGGAAGGTGTCGCGCCGGCGGTCGGGGCATATGGGATCTGGAAGGAGGAGGAGGATGGGGGTCTGGTCTGGATTACCTGACTGGATAGACGAGGCCGAGCAGCGTGAAGGAGGGTCGCCGGCGAGGGGGGCGGCACTGCAAGCAAGGAGTGAAGGTTTCAACTTGGAAAGGAAGGTGGAAACAGGGGAAATGTTGCTTTTGGTAAGAGGGAGGGGGCGAGGAGGTAGATATTTCCGCGAAAGCCAAAACTTTTGAATCGCTTCAGCAAAAAACTGGCATGCAAAGTTTCATCAGACACAGTCCCTTATTCAGAACTGTGTACGATATGTGAACATCACAAATAATTCAGATAGCTTAACCCGTGTGTGATGAGTTTGAACGTCAAAAGTTTTGGTTCCAATTTCCCTGGTTATAGTGCTCATCCACGTCATTGCATAATTTGGGTACACAAATGAGACTACAGCACACCCACACTATAGCTGATGCGCCTTCTCGCATAAGCCGTATGCGTACTATACACCGACGGTGCTCCAGGATATTTTGTACTACATCTCACACGGTTGGTGATAATAAACTGTGTGCGATCTACTTGATTTTTTGTCTTGATTTGAATTAAATAATGAGGACACAACTTCAAAGGATGGTGTTTGAATTCCTAGAACTTCTATCTGCAGTGAACATGCAACTATAGTTGTGTCGTCAAAAAAATTGGAATTATTCAGGGTTCGTTTGGACATTTTTATACAGTAACTTGGTTTTCTAGGCATTTCAGGTGCACAATTCAAAACTAAATCACATGCACATGCTCCGGTGCACCAAAATGGGTTGTAAAGTGATATATGTGTCCATGGGTTGATGCTTACTTCCCATTCAAGAAATGGGGATGAATTTCAAACACCACGGCACCGTGGCTCTCTGGCAAATGTTGAGGTGATTGCTTTTCTAATTCTAGTAAATACAAAACTCGTCTGAGATTCATGAACCTTGGCATGCTATGATGGAACGACATCAAGATGCTGGGGTAAAAAAATATTGTCCCATTTGGGGCAGGTTATGGTATAAGCTTCTCGCAAACTAGAGCTTCTCTCACAACAAGCATGATGGTTTCGGTAGGGAACGTGCCACCTTGGTGGACGAAACAATATTTTTTTATCGTGTTAACATAGCACAACAGGAGTGTTGTGCAATTTTTTTGGGATTTTTTGGGGTTCGCGTGGACATTTTTATACATTAACTGAGTTTTCCATGCATTCATGTGCATAATTCATATTTGAACTACATGCACATGCTCCAGTGCATATAAACGGGTTGAAAAAACAAATATGTGTCCTTGGTTGCAACCTTAGGTCCCATGCAAGAAATGGGAATGAATGTCAAACACCTTTGCCACCGTTGCTCGGCCGCTAACATTGAGATGCATGGTTTAAAAATTCTAGTAAATCGAAAACTCATATGAAATTCATGAAAATTGACATGCTATCATGGAATGACAACAACATGTAGTGGTAAAAATATTGTCCCATTTGGGGCAGGTTGGGGTATAATCTTCTCACAAACCAGAGCTTCTCGGAACAAGCCTCATGGTTACGGTAGGGGACGTTTCACCTTGATGGACGAAATGATATCCGTTGCCTCTTCTTGAATTAAATTTTTGCTCTAGTGTCAACATAGAACAACATGAGTGTTGTGTTAAATTTTGGAATTTTTCGAGTTTTGTTTGGACATTTTTATGCATTAGTTGAGTTTTCAATGCATTTATGTACATAATTTAAATTGGAACTACATGCACATGCTCTAGCGCATATAAATTGGTTGAAAAATTCAAATCTATCTCCTTGGTTGCATGCTTAGGTCCCATGCAAGAAATGGGAATGAATGTCAAACACCCTGCCACCATCACTAGGCCACAAACATTAAGATACCTGATTTTTAAATTCTAGTAAATCCAAAACTTAGTCTGAAATTCATGAAACATGGCATGCTATCATGGAGCAGTATCAACATGCCGTCGTAAATTTTTTTGTCCCATTTGGGACAGGTTTGGGTATAGGCTTCTCACAAACTAGAGCTTCTCAGAAAAAGCCTGATGGTTTCGGTAGGGAACGTTTCACCTTTCTGGACGAAATGATAGATGTTGCTTCTTCATGATTCCAATTTTTTCTCTAGTGTCAACATAGAATAACATGAGTGTTGTGTTAAATTTTGGATTTTTTGGGGTTCGTTAGGACATTCTTATGCATTAATTGAGTTTTCAATGCATTTATGTGCATAATTCAAATTTGAACTACATGCACATGCACTAATGCATATAAATTGGTTGAAAATTCAAATATGTGTCCTTGGTTGCATACTTAGGTCCCATGCAAGAAATGTGAATGTATGTCAAACACCCTGCCACCATCACTCGGCCGCAAACATTGAGATACCTGGTTTTTAAATTCTAGTAAATCCAAAACTCGTCTGAAATTCATGAAACCTGGCATGGTATCATGGAATGGCACCAGACATGCCATGGTAATTTTTTGTCCCATTTGGGGCAGGTTTGGGTATAAGCTTCTCACAAACCAGAACTTCTCACAACAAGCCTGATGGTTTCGGTAGGGAACGTGCAACCTTTGGGGACGAAACGATACCCGCTGCTTGTTATTGCTTTCAAAAAAATTCTAGTGTCAATATAGAACAACCGGAGTGTTGTGTTAAAATTTGGAATTTTTCAGGGTTTGTTTGGACATTTTTATACATTAACTGGGTTTTCTAGGCATTTTGTGCATAATTCAAATTTGAACTACATGCACATTTTCGAGTGCATATAAATTCGTTGAAAAATCAAATCTCTGTCCTTGGGTGCATTGTAACACACTGAGAATCATGCTACAGTATTCTCCCCCTAATAGTGGCCATGTCATCATGGTTACTATGAAAATTGCCACTTGTCCAAAAATCAAACTCAAATCTAAATTTAAATTTGCAAGTGAAATAATTATCTCTTCGATCGGTAAAAATAAAATGTTCAAATAATTCTGTAAATTTCCCCTAACTGTTTTCATGATTGAAACCAACCTCTGTTGGCCCACAAATATATTCCTGGGAAAATAATAAATGGTCCATCAAATATTTTGGCCTTTTCAAATTTAAACAAACACTTATGCTTTTCCTAATGGTGTCAAACTTTTTGTGTGGTCTAGAATTATTGTGTGTAATTTATGTGTGAAGTTTCATGTACAAGAAAAGTCATTTACTAACTAAAATATAAAACTTTCTGAGAAAATACAAAACAGAAATAAGAAAAGTCTCCTTTTCACTTTGGATCAACCTCTACAATGCACCGGCCCAGCCCAATGGGGGTCATCCCCTTTCCCTGTACAAGACAGAGGCCGTGGCACACATCCAGCCACCCTGGCCGCCGCTAGGCGTGCGTGTCGGCCATCCCACGTTCCCCCCGATGGATAACGCGCCATCGACCCCCGTTGCAAACCCAAGCACGCCCACTTTTCCCTCACTCGCCCCCATCTCCCTCTGCCCGTTCACACCCGCCGCCGTCTGCGACACCCATGGCCGCACCGTCGTGAAGCTCGCGGCCACAGTCGACCCCGGCGCCTAGGAGCTTGACCATCGGCCTCGTCGTCCTCGTCTACGTTGTCCCTGCCTCTGGATCGAGGCCAAAACGCTGCCTTGCCGTCGCTAGCCTCGTGCATCTCCACCACGGCCGCCGCATCTCGTCGTTGACCTACGCATCCTGGACCTGCCCCGGCCACCCCGAGCTCGCCCCTGCACTCCTCGGTGAGCCCCCGTCTGATTCCCCTCCTCTCCCTCTCGAATCTTGTCCGTTTTGCCGTCGTCCCCGCTGTCGCACGAACCTGTGGCTGCGCTCACCGCGTCCCCGCCCTGCTTCGTGTGCGCGCACAGGGCTTGTCCGCCCACGCCCCTGGCTGTGAGCTCGCCCATGTTGGCCGCGCCCTACACAACGCGAGCGCCCGCGCCCGGTGTGCGCCCCGTATCGCCGCTACTCCTGTCTCACGCGCCTGTGCGCCATGGCCTCACCCTGTTGTTGTTCCTCTTGCGTCGCTACTCCTAATGCCCGCCACTGCGCACTGCTTCTGCTGTCGCCAGTTGCTGCTACTCTTAGCCATTGCTTGCTACTACTGGCCACTGATGCTGATGCTAGCTCGTGCCGGCTGCCGCTGCTTGTGTTGTTTACTGCTACTCCTCCCGCTAAGCTGCTGTCGTACGCTATGTGTTGCTGCCGCTACTGTTCGTCGATGCCGCCGCCCATGTCCGTCGAGGTCGCGGTTCGCTGTCGCCGCTGCTACGGCCGGCCATGGCCATGGCCGAGCTGTGTGTGAGTATGAGCACCCTGTGTGTGTGTGAGTGTGTGTGCTCTGTGTGTGCGTACGTGTGTGTTCGATAATTCTATACACACGGAGTAATACGGGCCTTTACGGACCCTGTGGCTTTACGGACCCTGTGCTGTGAACTAATATGGGTCGGCCCTGTTAGTTTTAGGTTACGTTAGTAGGAGTAGTTAATTAGTAGTCTATGTACATATGACATGTGGCCCCCACTGTAAATTAAAATAATAATTTAAATAAAAAGTGCCTAAGTCTATGACAACCCACACCCACTTGTACTATTCACCTTTTGACCAGTCAAATGCTGACCGGGTCAACTCTACGGACTGGACCACTCCTGGACCCCACTGGTCATACATTCAGGCTAGTGTAGAGCTAGGTGACAAATGAATATTATGCTTTTAAATTCGAATTAATATAATCCTAGAAAATTTCAGAAAATTGTATAAACTTTGAATATTAATAGAAAATGAACCGTAGCTCAAATGAAAATGTTTTCTACATGAAAGTTGCTCAGAAAAACTAGACGAACCCGAATATGCTACCCACATACCTGTCAGATGCCTCTAACTATCTGAACATGGAACATTCCCCCTCCGGTCATCTGTCTAACACGGGTCCGGAACCGGGAAAACTTTCTCGGATGTTTTCCCCCTTCGCCGGTATCACCTACTACTGCGTTAGTTCACCTCTGGCACCGCGTATTGCCATGTTACGCTTTGTGATGCTTTGATTGCTCTATTATTTATTGTGTTCCCCCTCCGTTACTTTTTTTCGGTATATCTCGAGACTGCCGGGGAACCCCAGTTCGACTACGGTGTTGATGACCCCTCCTTCTTGCCAGAGCAACCAGGCAAGCCCCCCCTTTGATCATCCCGATATCGCCCATTCCATTCTCTCTTGCTTGCATTAGATTTTGCTACTGTTATTGTTTGCTCCCATTCTGATGCATAGCCTGCTTTTGTAACCTACTTATTGTTACCTACCTGCTTATCCTAAACTGCTTAATATAGGTTGGTTAGTGATCCATCAGTGACCCCCACCTTGTCCTTGTTGCCCCTGCTTCATCATTGAAGACCCGATCAACAGGATCGAAGACCAGGCCCCGGTATCGCACATCACTTTCCCCTTAGTTGCTCGACACTACTGGGTTACTATCGAGTGTCGAGGGTGAGACCTCTACAGCACTTCTGATGTTAACCCTGTAGTGTAGCTATTCGGCCGTGGTCATCGGGGGTGATTCCGCCTTAACCACTTCCGATACGACTCTGTCGTGCAACCCCACAAGTGTGAACCTCGAGGGTGATTCCTCTTACGTTCACCTTGATGATTACGTCGAGTGGAATTCACCGGGGGTGATTCCTCGGGTTTTCCCCTTGATGTTTAGACACACAGTTACTATGATTACTATGACTTTACACTGAACCATGTTTCCAAAGACGGGTCGACCCTGAGGGGTACCCGCGCGAGCATAATTGCGAGTGATGTGGAGTCGGGTTGACCTGGAAGGTGCCCGCGCGATAATTACGAGGCATGGCCGGGCATTCTTAGCCCTTTTCGGAAGTCCTCGAGACGGGGCAACGGGGTCACATCTTTCGTGAGTCTCTGCTTGTTACCGCACGTGCCTAATCCACTATGATTTGGATACTTGATCCGAGGGGCCTCTGGCCTGATAGCACTAACCATCACGTGGGCATAGTATGGGCGTTCTGCGTTGTATGCATCAGCTGAAGCTTAATAGACGTCAGCGACTGAGCGGCGCGCATCGGGTTGGACTGGTAAGCACCTGCCTTTTTAAGGAGGTAGCTAGGTCTGCTCATCGGCCGCGTTCGCAATGTGCAGGAGTTCCCGGGGAGATGGCCCATGACCCCTGGGGGCATAGGTTTAGTCCGGCATGTTGGCCTCTCTATTAAGCCTAGGTCGGGTTGCAGCGTATTGTTTGGCCAAGGCCGGGCATGACCCAGTAAAGTGTGTCCAGCCGGAGTTAATCGAGCGTGGTGGGTAAGTTGGTGCACCCCTGCAGGGAAGAAAACATCTATCGATAGCCTGTCCTACGATAACGGACACTTGGAGTTCTATCCCGATCGATACAACTAGAACTGGATACTTGTGATGAGAATTGGATTGTGATGAGAAATGGATAGTATGGCTCTGGGATTGCTTTCTCGCAGGGAGTCGAGAAAGGATCTCTGGCCGAGATTGATAACACTACTACTACTTTACTTTATGCTACTCTACTCCCTCCTGTTTGCTGCAAGATGGTGGTTTCCAGAAGATGCTAGTCTTCGATAGGACTAGGCCTTCTCTCTATTCTGGCATTTCTACAGCCCAGTCCACATATACAACCTTCCTTTGATAATGTTGCATATGTAGTGTAGATCCTTGCTCGCGAGTACTTTGGATGAGTACTCACGGTTGCTTTGCTCCCCCTTTCCCCTCTTTCTTTTTCTTTTCGGTTGATGCAACCAGATGTCGGAGCCCAGGAGCCAGATGCCACAGCTGGTGCCTACTACTACGTGGAGACCGTTGACGAGCAGGAGTAGTTAGGAGGCTCCCAGGCAGGAGGCCTTGCCTTTTTGATCAATGTTGCTTTTGTGCTAGCCTTCTTAAGGCAAACTTGTTCAACTTATGTCTGTACTTAGATATTGTTGCTTCTGCTGACTCTTGTGTATTCGAGCTGATGTATTCGAGCCCTCGAGGCCCCTGGCTTGTAATATAACGCTTGTATTATTTTAATTTGTGTCTAGAGTTGTGTTGTGATATCTTCCCGTGAGTCCTTCATCTTGATCGTACACATTTGCGTGTAGTGTACGATTGAATCGAGGGCATCACCAAGTTGGTATCAGAGCAGACTGCCTGTAGGAATCCCCCTTCCAAACTCCTTGGCCGAAGTTGAGTCTAGTCATTGAAAAAAAAACTTTTACTAACATGGCTGTGTGACTTATGGATGCACGTAGCCATTGGGTGGTATTAGGATCTTTTTATTCCACGTCTATACTCTGGGACTCTTATCTCTCATCTATTCGGGTTAAAGATTTTGCTAACTCTGACTTTAGGATCTCGTAACCACTTCCTCCTAGAGAGCCCCTTCATTCCAGATGATGGCTTGATTCATCAGAAGACCCCGAAGATACTCTCCGATGTTATCCCAATATCTTGTCCTCGTCACGTTTGCAATTCCCTTCTACCGTCAACCCCTATGGATAACTACATACACTTGCCATTCTTACATTCATCCCCAATTGCTCTTGTTACTACAAGATACCCAGAAATTCTCCCTATTGTTCCGAGAATACTTTGTGCCTACTGCCTTGCAGTTCTTGCAACCTGAATACCCGTAATTTCTCGCACTTATCGAGTATCCTCTCAACCCAGTTGATTAATGTATTTCACAAAAGTCTTCGAAATACCATTCGATCTTCCAAAAATCCTCAACAGCCAATTGTTCATGTTCTTACTTATCGTCTTGCATTATGGTTAATTCCATATGTCTAACAATATTCATTAAACTCCTTTGATATTGTCATTCTTGTCCTATTGATTCGACATGTGCGTGAATGCACACATTCATTAATTATTCCCTGGCAATTATTTATCCTTCTGGCTCAGACTCCACTCCGTACATGAGCTGGTTCTCATCAAATCAAACCTTGAATGATTGTCTATCTACGTCTTTTCAACTTGCTTATCTTTTGATTAGAGCATCTCCTTCTGATTCCCCAAATTGGAAATCATAATTCCTTTGCATTTAAGCTTTGGAATTATCAGATATTTCCAAAATCCGATGCCTCTGCATTATTTCTTCTTCTGATTGAATATCGATACTCACATCACCTCCGTTGTGGATCGCCGGATCCATTATTGGATTATCATCCAACAATGTCCTTCATATTCAAAGAACCTCGTGAAGTCCTTTCCGAGATAGATAATGCCTTTGGTTAATTGTATCCTCTCCTTTTGTCAACCATGCCCTGCGAGCTTGTGTTGTTTACTTCTGAAGTTTGTGGAATAGGTTCCTAAGATGCCTCTATGGGTTGAACCTATGCCTCCCCTAATCCGTTTGAACCCGGGAGTTTTAACGAGTCTTACTCTTCTGGTGTTTTGCCAGATAACACTATAGGAATCAGCTACTTTGCCATCTGCCACGGCGGACGACAAAGGCATGGATGGCGGACGGCAAAGGTCTTTGCCGTCCGCCGCGGACGGCAAAAGGGGACGGCAAAGTAGGGGACGGCTAAGAGCTACGTTGCCATCTGCTTCGGGCGGCTGACGGCAAAGGGGCCTTTGCCATCAGCAGCGGACGACAAAGAATGCAGACGGCAATAAATGCGTTGTTACTCCGTTAGGTGGTTAACGGCAGGCCTTTGTCGTCTGTCGCTGACGGCAAACTTCGGAAGGCCTTTGCCGTCCGCCGAATGATGTCAGCCAACGTCACTACACGGCAGGCCTTTACCGTCCGCCTCTGTAGGCAAAGTTTTTTTCTCTTTGCCTTTGCCGTCAGCCACTGTAGGCAAACTAACCAAATTGGTCAGCCTCCCAGGAAGCACAGTTGCCTACCACGTGGCCTCTTTGCCGTCCGCTGCTGATGGCAAAGAGCCCTTTGCCGTCGGTGGCAGACGGCAAAGAGCCTGCATATTGTCTCTTTTTCTGTTTTTTTAATCCAACAATTTTCACAGCAAATATATATGACATATATAGATATATTTCCATATCACATATCCAGCACATAAGTTTCATATCACATATCACATCAGTTTCATCCATACACATTGTTCATACATAAGCAAGTTCCATCCATACACATTGTTCCATCCATATACATATTACAATGCAAAGTTTCATCAAGATAGCAAGTTCCATCATAGCAAGCTAGATACAATGCAAAGTTTCATCAAAGGAAAAGCAAGCACTCCATCATAGCAAGCTAGCTTCCATGAAGTGAATGAAATCTGCAAAATGGTAAATAAGAAAGTTTGAAATAGGTGACTAGAACAAGAAGAAGACTAGAACAAGAAGTATATGTCATTTATGAGCTAACTTAGGTGAAATGGATCATATATGAGCTAACTAAGTTGAAATGGGTTGTTTATGAGATAACTTAGTTGAAATGGATCATTTATGAGCTAACTTAGTTGAAATGGGTCGTTTATGAGCTAACTAAGGTGAAGGGCATCGTTTTTGAGCTAAGTAAGGTGAAATGGATTGTTTTTGAGCTAACTTAGGTGAAATGGATCATTTATGAGCTTTTATGAGCTAACTTAGTTGAAATGGGTCGTTTATGAGCTAACTAAGGTGAAATGCCACGTTTTTGAGCTAACTAAGGTGAAATGGATCATTTTAGCTAACTTAGGTGAAATGGATCATTTATGAGCTTTTATGAGCTAACTTAGTTGAAATGGTACATTTATGAGCTAACTAAGGTGAAATGCCACGTTTTTTAGCTAACTAAGGTGAAATGGATCGTTTTTGAGCTATATTATGTGAAATGGATCATTTAAGAGCTAATTTAGGTGAAATGGTTTGTTTTTAGCTAACTTAGGTGAAATGGATTGTTTAGGAGCAAATCTAGGTGAAATGGATCATTTTGGAGCTAACCTAGGTGAATTGGGTCATTTTGGAGCTAACCTAGGCGAAATGGGTCATTTTAAAGCTAACACAGGTAAAATGGATCATTTAGGGGCTAATTTACGTAAAATGGGTCATTTTAGAGCTAACTTGGATAAATTGGATCACTTGTAAGCTAACTAAGGTAAAATGAGTCATTTTAGAGCTAACTTAGGTAAAATGGATCGTTTATGAGCTAACTAAGCTAATTATGCAATTTTTGACATAAGTAACCTAAGTACATATTGTTTTAGAGCTAACTTAGGTAGAATGGATGGTTTGTGAGGTCAGTAAGCTTATTAAGTCATTTTGGAGGAAAAGAAGCTAACTCTAGGTCATTATGGTAAGCATATTGGAGGAAATAAAGCTAAGTCTAGGTCTTTATGCATTTGTTAAGCAAAACACTAGAGAAACTTACCCTGGTCAGGGAGGTATACGAGCGGGCTGGCTCGCGCCGGTAGCTGGAGAAGGATCGTGCGATGTGTTTCTGGAGTTAAGCTGCACCAAAGATCATTTCCAATGTCTCGTTAGCATGACACTCAAATGCTAAGACTAGCAAGTAATGTCCATTCTAATTAAATTCACCGTGCTCCCAGGAGCAATCACTTGCATTGGCGGAGCGGTCTGACCGGACTTCTCGCACACAGACTGCACATTTGGTTTTCACAACAGAGTCACACTAGTTAGTAATGAGACTCAAATGTTAAGACTAGCAAGTAATCTACAGAAGAAACTTACCACGAGGAGCTCGTACATGGCCCTTGCCTGCATGTCATTCCGTGCCCTCTCCTCCTCCAACATCTTTGTCGTCCTCTCCTCCAACTCCCGCTGCCTCTCCGCCGCCTCCGCCAGAAGTTTCTCCGTTCTATCTCTCTCATCTGTATAGCAGCCTGCAACACCACTCACATGACCATTTGTAATCATTGATGGAAGCGCACACAATGTAATGGAGAAAGATAGCTGAGTACTTATAACTAACCTTGAAGGCAAGTTGGACTGGCCGTTCACGAGGCCTTATCTCAGGAGCGGAGCTCGACTGGCCGCCTTGATCTCTAGGAGAGTGCTAGGACAACGGATAAGTCCATCTCCCATGGCTATGGAGCCATGGGACCTCCCGCCACCAGATATCATCAGCAGCTCTTTATCAATGGGACCCTGGCTCGAGTTAAAGTCCTCCCCTTTCCTCGCCTTCCCCTGATCTCTATATTGCACGAGCTTGTCGTGGGCAGAGATGTTGGTGAAGTTCTTTGGATCATCGAGGTCAGACGCAGAGAATGCCTTGACTTTCTTGTAAGGGCCAGTGTGGGCCATGGCATACAGGTCGTACACCTCTGGCACCTTATCCGCATTATTGTAGCGTGCCTGAAAGAGAGAAACAAAGTAAATTAGTAATTAAAGGGCTAAATCTAGCATGATGAATGAATTGCATGAATCATGAAGCAAACCACATACCCAGTTCCGCCCGTACTGAAATAAGTTGGAGCTGCCTTGGTGGTGTGGCACACCTTCCATTTGGGCACGTTTGTCCTTGGCCTCGTTGTGGGTGGCCCGCCATTCTTTTGAGCACCACGCATTAAAACAACACATCCCAACAATCCATCTGATCCGCACACCATCTCGGAGGGGCCTAAGTTAGCAAATAGAAACTTGAGCGCTACGTCTATGAATTACTAAATGAAGGAAGTAAGTACAAGGCCTTAAGAATTACCTTCATGTA
Source organism: Triticum dicoccoides (assembly GCF_002162155.2). Classification (NCBI taxonomy): domain Eukaryota; kingdom Viridiplantae; phylum Streptophyta; class Magnoliopsida; order Poales; family Poaceae; genus Triticum; species Triticum dicoccoides. The sequence continues at coordinate 519,522,127 of NC_041387.1, forward strand.
CTGCTCCTTACTCAAGAACTTATCGTGGCACTCCTGCTTGGGCTTCTTGATACCACGCCCGGCGTAGTAGTCTCGAACAGCCTGCACCTGAACCTCATGCCGTAAGTTTTGAAGTAGGCGGTTGCACTCCTTGTCGATAACATCTGCCGCCTCCTCCTCGTATCCCTCCTCACACCTGTAGAATGTCTGCAATCAAATGAGACAATATTGATTAGTACAATTAATAGCTAGTTGAAGATTTTTAATTGTGTAAAGGAGAAATTACCCATAACTTTCTGATCACCACGTCTGCCCTCGTCTTGCACAAGACACCATCGATAATCTCACCCGGCGGGGTCGGGGCAGCCAAGTAGTGCTCCCAACTCAATCCAACCTCTGGAAGCCGACCCTCACCAGGCAACGTGACAAAGCCCGGGAAGTTTTGCCGAATCAGAACTCCAATGACGGAGTTGGGCCGGCAAACACTTTCATGGTGGTCCCAACCCCTGCAGCATGACAAGGCCAACACATTAGTTATTTGAAGAAACGTGAATGCAGAAGGTACAAAAAGATTAAATGCACTTACCTCTCCCCATCAGGGAAAATCAACCACCTCTGCTCGCGGGTCGCCGACACGGACGGGAGCCGTGTAGCACCATGCTGGTAGACGTTGCCCCCCTCCTCCTCAATATCAGTCGGCTCCCCGCCATCATCATCATGGCCACTCGGCTCCCCGCCATCATCAGCATGGCCACTCGGCTCCTCGGGCTGACCCGACCAGGTACCCCATCCAAACATGTACTCCTCCGGGGTCTGCTGGGCCCAACTATCGTGGGCCGAAGGCCCGTCGACCCGAGGCTCGTGGACCAAAGGCCCGTCGACCCGAGGCTCGTGGGCCGAAGACCCGTGGACCGGAGGCTCGTGGACCGGAGTCCGTGTAGGCTCCTCCTTGGACGAGTCCACCCTAGCAGTCACGTGCTCGGGTGAAACAGCTGGGGGTGGCGGCGAGGAAGGCGCCGTAAGAGTCACCCTACCTCCTCTCCCGCGACCACGTGCTCCACCTCCTCTCTTCTTCTTACCTCGTCCCCTGCTGGGCACCGCAGTCGACGAAGAAGGGCCCGGTGGTGTCGCCATACTGTCCAGCAATGCTCGGCGGAGAGGTGCGTGTGCAATGGAAGACCCCGCACCATGCGCCGACGAAGAAGGGGCCTCGGCTCGCTCCCGACCAGCGCCCACCATCTTTCAACACCTTCCATGACAAAGAATAAACGAAATTAGTACAACATAAAAAAAGTACCGACATGAATAATAATATGTATATCACTTAAGTGTATCATCATCAAGTACAACATAAAAAAATTGAATACCTGACACTACTAATAATCTCGATCAGTATCATCAATAAATGCATAATCATCATCATCACTATAATCAATGATGGGATCACTATAATCATCATCATCACTATCATCACTATAATCATCATCATCATCACTGGACACCCAATAATTATATGTATAATTCACCATGTATATATTCAGCAGTTGATCTACTTTGTCAATTTTATTACGTCCATGCAACTTACACTCTAATAGGTAATGATAGGTCCTAATCCCACCTGAGTATGTGTAGATTGGGTTCATTTTCCCATGCTATGCTCCAGATCCGACGGAAAATTTCGGCAGCACCTCCCCGTTGTTCTCCTGATACACGTCTCTGCAATAAACAAAGAGGATGTGTACCCGGAGAACAACAGGGGAGGCACTGACGAAATTTATGCGTCGGACCCGGAGCAAAGCATATGCGTCGGATCGGGTGCTGTTTCGGGGTCGGGGGTTCAGGGTGTCGTGTCGGTGT
>NC_041387.1:519524585-519525121 GCF_002162155.2 Triticum dicoccoides
GTCGGGGTCGGGGTTGGGGTGTCGGGGTCTCGGGGTCGGGGTGTCGTGTCGGGGTGCCGGGTCGGGGTCGGGGTGCCGTGTCGGGTCGGTTTTTTTCCCTCTTTTTTCCTTTTCTTCTTCTTCCTCTTCTTCCTTTTCTTCCTTTTCTTCCGTTTTTTCCTTCTTCTTCTTCTTCTTCTTCTTCCTCCTTTCCTTTTTCCTCTTCTTCTTCTCCTCCTCTCCTCTTTTTTCTTCTTCTTCTTCCTCTTCTTCTTTTTTCTTCTCCTCATCCTCTTCTTCTTCTTCCTTTCCTTTTTCCTCTTCTTCTTCTCCTCCTCTCCTCTTTTTTTATTCTTCTTCTTTCCTAAACCTAAACCTAAACCTAAAACTAAACCTAAATCTAAAACTAAAACTAAAACTAAAACTAAATCTAAACTAAACATAAACCTAAAACTAAAAAAACAGAAAAAAGGAAAAAACTAAATCTAAACCTAAAACTAAACCTAAACCTAAAACTAAACCTAAAGCTAAAACTAAAACTAAAACTAAATCTAAAC
>NC_041387.1:519525546-519594693 GCF_002162155.2 Triticum dicoccoides
TGCCGTCCGCCCCCCTTTGTCGTCCACTTTTTTGCTCTTTGTCGTCTTCTAGCAGACGGCAAAGAGGGGGGGCCGTTAAGTTTTTTTTAAGCAGCTCGTCAGTGGGGCCCCATCCCTCTTTGCCGTCCGCTAGCCGACGACAAAGCTTCTTTGCCGTCCGCTAGCAGACGGCAAAGAACTGGCTGATGGCAAATATGATCTTTGCCATTAGCCAGTTCTTTGCCGTCTGTTGTTTGGAAACGGACAACAAAGACCTTCTTTACTGTCCTCTAGCAGACGGCAAAGAAGGGGCTGATGGCAAATCCTCTGATTCCAGTAGTGTAACTTTCAACATTACAACTCCATCGAAAGCTAGAAGTGAATGAGAGGTTATGCATTGAAGAGTGGGAGTCGACCTTGAACTTTTGTTCATGCCCATGGACACGATGTAGATCCTATCATGTAAGCTTTTTGTAATAATAACTTCCTTGATATAATATCATCCAGACTCTGGGATTTGATCTTTTGCAATCATGGTTTTGGCCATATTGTTCTGCTTTAATCCCATTTCTCGAACAAGTTAAAGTACTTGTCTTCTGCAGATTGTTTCACCTGTCAAGCATCTATTCTACTCTACCTTCGAGTATTACCCTCTGGTATCTCGAGAATATCAAACATCTGTGTTGCTTCCTGTGAGTCTTCTTCTAGTATTGCTTCTCACCGATTCCAATTTTCCCCGGGTTCTGAGTTATTAGTCACTTTAGAACACCGATAAGTGAATCGATTCCGCACTCCGATTCTATAACTCTAAGTAATTTTCATTGCTTATGAGTTTAATAATCCTTCAAGTCATTCCTAGCCTGGCCGGCTATGTCAATATCATGCTAAATTTTAACTGTGCTACCTGGTCCTTCTTCCCGGAACAGAATTTTTGTCGATGTGCTAAGCTTATGTCGATCTTCCTCGTCATACCATTCCGCCTTGAACATCAAGCTTGCTTTCGAGTTTGTGTCGTACACGTGGTTCCAATAACTTTTTGCTTTATCATTCCTTTGACTTGATGTCACTGCGATCGATTACATCTTCATGAAATTTCTCAACAAATGTGTCGTGATCATCATCAACATTCTGAGCTGTTCCAGGATATTAATTAAATTCATGATGAGAAATACCATCCTTGTCCCTCGATGATTTGTGTTATCATCGACAACATTTAGGCCTTCGCCCCAACACAAACTTGTTCATATAATTTTGGAAACACATCCTTTGTGACATGTCGATGGATGATGCTGAACCCATCGGCCAACTTCTCGTCTTTTCCTTGATAAAATTGCATGAGATGTTCTAGAAATTCCCCATGGATCCTTTGTGTTCCCAAGGTCCGACCTTTACCTGATGACCATGTCAATGCTATCCCGAAGCATGGCTGTGGTACTCCAAACACCATTAAGAACATTGGAGGCGCAATGCTAAATGTTTCTTGAGCACTTATCCAAACATCGTTGTATGGGTAAAGTCATGAATTTCCTCTCCCCTTTATCTAAATGGTAATCTACTTAATAAACTGTCATGGATATCATGCTCTGCTTGTCCTTGGGAAGGATATACCCCTGAAATAAGTGTTTAAACATTTTTTCCTTTCCATCGATCTGATTAATCTAATGATCACATTTTCCTTTCCATTGATTTGTTTAACCTTTCTTGTGATCTATATGATCTAAGCAGTAATATTCTTCTGGTTATGTAAACACCTTGGTGTACAACCGTGTCAGTAAGACCCTGTTGCATTTGTTGATGGCATTCCGGTAACCACCGATGGATGAGAACTTTGCCTATTGGTCCACCTTGTTTCAACATGCAGGAAAATGGTTTTCTTCATCCCTCGCCCTTGGTACCGACGTTGTTTCCAACATAACTGACAGGCTATCCTCTGACATGCCTTGCTATCATGACCATGCAAGATGTTAACACTCTTCCTAATTCTAACCCACATGATGGGCCCATAACCCACAGTTCCACAGGATCGAAACCTGACTCTTGTCTACATCCTTGATTCCGAATTATCCTTTGCTCTTGGCCTTGTGTGTTATCACGAGCTACCCTTCGAGAGATGATCTATTCCCGATGCTCTGAACCCCTATTCACACTTTGTTCAGGCATCAATCAGATGTCCCTTTGCTTGAAACTTATTATTGTACCTTCATACTTTGCTCTCGATGTTTTCCTAAGTTTCAACTCGAGAGATACTTCTGCCGCAATCCCTAAATTGTCCACCAGATAATCGACCCTATAAGGGTCAGTTCTGCCGAAGTTAACCTTTACTTCCCAACTTAAATCTCGGGACGAGATTTCTTGTAGTGGAGGACATTTGTAACACCCTGAGAATCATGCTACAGTATTCTCCCCCTAATAGTGGCCATGTCATCATGGTTACTATGAAAATTGCCACTTGTCCAAAAATCAAACTCAAATCTAAATTTAAATTTGCAAGTGAAATAATTATCTCTTCGATCGGTAAAAATAAAATGTTCAAATAATTCTATAAATTTCCCCTAACCATTTTCATGATTGAAACCAACCTCTGTTGGCCCACAAATATATTCCTGGGAAAATAATAAATGGTCCATCAGCAAATATTTTGGCCTTTTCAAAATTAAACAAACACTTATGCTTTTCCTAATGGTGTCAAACTTTTTGTGTGGTCTAGAATTATTGTGTGTAATTTATGTGTGAAGTTTCATGTACAAGAAAAGTCATTTACTAACTAAAATATAAAACTTTCTAAGAAAATACAAAACAGAAATAAGAAAAGTCTCCTTTTCACTTTGGCCCAACCGCTACAATGCACCGGCCCAGCCCAATGGGGGTCATCCCCTTTCCCTGTACAAGACAGAGGCTGTGGCACACATCCAGCCACCATGGCCGCTGCTAGGCATGCGTGTCGGCCATCCCACGTTCCCCCCGATGGATAAGGCGCCATCCAGGGGCGAAGCTACGGGGGGACGAGCGGGGGCCAACAGCCACGTCGTATTGAAAGTACCGCGATCTATGACAAGTAAATTAGGCTACATCAAACAGATTTAGCGCTAATTAGGCCCCCCCTAACAGCGCGCTCAAGTCTTAAAGCCCAGGAGCTTTCCTAGTTGAAGCCCATATGTTCTTGTTGGTCAGCCGTCAGCCTACGCTAGGGGAGCTTTCCTAGTTGAAGCCCATATGTACTTGTTGGTCAGCCCACGCTAGAGAAAACAATAAAAATACGAATCTGACGAGGCCACAATCGAGGGCATCCCCTATCGTTAGTTTTGGCGCCGACGCACGAGGCACACGCACTGGCTCCGCCTGGAAGTTCGATGATGACATCTGTACAACTGATCCACAACGGTGCCGACGGTAGAATAATCCTGCGGTGAGTCTCCTTTGATTCCTTCGTTGATTTATACTGTAGAATAAAACCGATGAACTGATCCGCATCTGGCTCCAAAAAGAGTAGAAACTTTTTTGTTCGAGATGAAATTAGTTACGGGTAGCATTTTTTTGTTTTATTGTCAATAATAGGAACTGTAGATTAGGTTTGCGCTGATTTTATCATCTGAGTTTTAAATTTCACCCTTAGAACAACATAGCTGATACACAAACTACCGATCAAGTATTCTAGCACGAGTAAAATTTACAACTCTAGAATTGCCATATAGGATTATCGATTTTGTTCTGTGTCTTCTTCGCCCCCCCTATCGTCAAATCCTGGCCCCGCCCGTGGCGCCATCGACCCCCCTTGCAAACCCTAGCACGCCCACTTTCCCCTCACTCGGCCCATCTCCCTCTGCCCGTTCACACCCGCCGCCGTCTGCGATCCCCATGGCCGCACCGTCGTGAAGCTCGCGGCCACAGTCGACCCCGGCGCCTAGGAGCTTGACCATCGGCCTCGTCGTCCTCGTCTACGTCGTCCCTGCCTCTGGATCGAGGTCAAAACGCTGCCTCGCCGTCGCTAGCCTCGTGCATCTCCACCACGGCCGCCGCATCTCGTCGTTGACTTGCGCATCCTGGACCTGCCCCGGCCACCCCGAGCTCGCCCCTGCACTCCTCGGTGAGCCCCCGTCCGATTCCCCTCCTCTCCCTCTCGAATCTTGTCCGTTTTGCCGTCGTCCCCGCTGTCGCACGAACCTGTGGCTGCGCTCACCGCGTCCCCGCCCTGCTTCGCGTGCGCGCACAGGGCTTGTCCGCCCACGCCCCTGGCTGTGAGCTCGCCCATGCTGGCCGCGCCCTACACAGCGCGAGCGCCCGCGCCCGGTGTGCGCCCCGTCTCGCCGCTACTCCTGTCTCGCGCGCCTGTGCGCCATGGCCTCACCCTGTTGTTGTTCCTCTTGCGTCGCTGCTGCCGATGCCCGCCACTGCGCGCTGCTTCTGCTGTCGCTAGTTGCTGCTACTCTTAGCCATTGCTTGCTACTAGTGGCCACTGATGCTGATGCTAGCTCGTGCCGGCTGCCGCTGCTTGTGTTGTTTACTGCTGCTCCTCCCGCTAAGCTACTGCCGTACGCTAGGTGTTGCTGCCGCTACTGTTCGTGGATGCCGCAGCCAATGTCCGTCGAGGTCGCCGTTCGCTGTCGCCGCTGCTACGGCCGGCCATGGCCATGACCGAGCTGTGTGTGAGTATGAGCAGCGTGTGTGTGTGAGTGTGTGTGCTCTGTGGGTGCGTAAGTGTGTGTTCGATAATTCTATACACACGGAGTAATACGGGACTTTACGGACCCTGTGCCTTTACGGACCCTGTGCTGTTAACTAATACGGGCCGGCCCTGTTAGTATTAGGTTAGGTTAGTAGGAGTAGTTAATTAGTAATCTATGTACATATGACATGTGGCCCCCACTGTAAATTAAAATAATAATTTAAATAAAAAGTGCCTAAGTCTATGACAACCGGGACCCACTTGTACTATTCACCTTTTGACCAGTCAAATGCTGACTGGGTCAACTCTGCTGACTGGACCACTCCTGGACCCCACTGATCATACACTCAGGCTAGTGTATAGCTAGGTGACAAATGAATATTCTGCTTTTAAATTCGAATTAATATAATCCTAGAAAATTTCAGAAAATTGTATAAACTTTCAAAATTAATAGAAAATGAACCGTAGCTCAGATGAAAATATTTTCTACATGAAAGTTGCTCAGAAAAATGAGACGAACCCGAATATGCTACCACTCACCTGTCAGATGCCTCTAACTATCTGAACATGGAACGTTCCCCGTCTGGTCATCTGTCTAACACGGGTCCGGAACCGGGAAAATTTTCTCGGATGTTTCCCCCTTCGCCGGTATCACCTACTACTGCGTTAGTTCACCTCTAGCACCGCGTATTGCCATGTTACGCTTTGTGATGCTTTGATTGCTTTGTTATTTATTGTGTTCCCCATCCGTTACTTCTTTTCGGTAGATCCCGAGACTGCCGGGGACCCCCAGTTCGACTATGGTGTTGATGACCCCTCCTTCTTGCCAGAGCAACCAGGCAAGCCCTCCCCTTTGATCATCCCGATATCGCCCATTCCATTCTCTCTTGCTTGCATTAGATTTTGCTATTGTTATTGTTTGCTCCTATTCTGATGCATAGCCTGCTTTTGTAACCTACTTATTGTTACGTACCTGCTTATCCTAAACTGCTTAATATAGGTTGGTTAGTGATCCATCAGCAACCCCACCTTGTCCTTGTTGCCCCTGCTTCATCATTTTAGACCCGATCAACAGGATCGAAGACCAGGCGCCGGCACCGCACATCACTTTCCCCTTAGTTGCTTGACACTACTGGGTTACTATCGAGTGCCGAGGGTGAGACCTCTACAGCACTTCTGATGTTAACCATGTAGTGTAGCTATTCGGTCGTGGTCATCGGGGGTGATTCCGCCTTAACCACTTCCGATACGACTCTGTCGTGCAACCCCTCAAGTGTGAACCTCGAGGGTGATTCCTCTTACGTTCACCTTGAGGATTACGTCGAGTGGAATTCACCGAGGGTGATTCCTCGGGTTTTCCCCTTGATGTTTAGACACACAGTTACTATGATTACTATGACTTTACACTGAACCATGTTACTAAAGACGGGTCGACCCTGAGGGGTACCCGCGCGAGCATAATTGCGAGTGATGTGGAGTCGGGTTGACCTGGAAGGTGCCCGCGAGATAATTACGAGGCGTGGCCGGGCATTCTTAGCCCTTGCCGCAAGTCCTCGAGACGGGGCAACGGGGTCACATCTTTCGTGAGTCTCTGCTTGTTACCGCGCGTTCCTAATCCACTACGATTTGGATATTTGATCCGAGGGGCCTCTGGCCTGATAGCACTAACCATCACGTGGGCATAGTATGGTCGTTCTGCGTCGTATGCATCAGCCGAAGCTTAATAGACGTCAGCGACTAAGCGGCGCGCGCCTTGTTGGACTGGTAAGCACCTGCCTTTTTAAGGAGGTAGCTAGGTCTGCTCACCGGCCGCGTTCGCAACGTGTAGGAGTTCCCAGGGAGATGGCCCATGACCCCTGGGGGCATAGGTTTAGTCCGGCGTGCTGGCCTCCCTATTAAGCCTAGGTCGGGTTGCGGCGTATTGTTTGGCCGAGGACGGGCATGACCCAGAAAAGTGTGTCCGGCCGGAGTTAATCGAGCGTGGTGGGTGAGTTGGTGCACCCCTGCAGGGAAGAAAACATCTACCGATAGCCTGTCCTACGGTAACGGACACTTGGAGTTCTATCCCGATCGATACAACTAGAACTGGATACTTGTGATGAGAATTGAATTGTGATGAGAAATGGATAGTATGGCTTTGGGATTGCTTTCTCGCAGGGAGTCGAGAAAGGATCTCTGTCCGATATTGATAACACTACTACTACTTTACTTTATGCTACTCTACTCCCTCCTGTTTGCTGCAAGATGGTGGTTTCCAGAAGATGCTAGTCTTCGATAGGACTAGGCCTTTTCTCTATTCTGGCATTTCTGCAGTGCAGTCCACATATACAGCCTTCCTTTGATAATGTTACATATGTAGTGTAGATCCTTGCTTGCGAGTACTTTGGATGAGTACTCATGGTTGCTTTGCTCCCCCTTTCCCCTCTTTCTTTTTCTTTCCGGTTGATGCAACCAGATGTCGGAGCCCAGGAGCCAGATGCCATCGTCGGTGCCTACTACTACATGGAGACCGCTGACGACCAGGAGTAGTTAGGAGGCTCCCAGGCAGGAGGCCTTGCCTTTTCGATCAATGTTGCTTTTGTGCTAGCCTTCTTGAGGCAAACTTGTTCAACTTATGTCTGTACTCAGATATTGTTGCTTCCGCCGACTCTTGTGTATTCGAGCTGATGTATTCGAGCCCTCGAGGCCCCTGGCTTGTAATATAAAGCTTGTATTATTTTAATTTGTGTCTAGAGTTGTGTTTTGATATCTTCCCATGAGTCCTTGATCTTGATCGTACACATTTGCGTGTATGATTAGTGTACGATTGAATCAAGGGCGTCACATGCATGCCTAGGTCCCATGCAAGAAATGGGAATGAATTTCAAACACCAGGGCACTATTGATTGCCGGCAAAATGTTGAGATACTTTATTTTTAAATTGTATTAAATCTAAAACTCGTCTGAAATTCACGAAACTTGGCATGCTATCATGGAATGGCACCCGACATGCTGTGGTAATTTTCGTGTCCATTTTGAGAGAAGGTGGACTCGAATAACAGACAACAAAGGCATTTTGAAACAACTAGCTACCACTCTACCATCGCAAATGTTTAGATAGAACACCCGTATGTACACTGACAGCTTCCCAAGTAAGCCAAGGGAAAATGTGTCGAGTAGGATTTGTCCAACTCTTCATCGCAAACGTTTTAGATAGAACACATGTATGAAAAGTGAGAGCTATGGTCTTCCGTAGTAATCCAAGGGTTCGCTGCGCAGAATTTGTATATCTCTTCAACGCAAACGGTTCAGATTGAATAAGGTATGCAAAGTGAGACTTCAGTGCTAAGCCAAGAGCAAATTTGGCAAGAAGGATTTCTACCTCCCTTCAATGCAATCAGTTTTTCGGATGACCCTTGTGCAACCATGTACAGACAATTTGTTAAGATTTGCATATGTCATATTGGGTATATTTCCATTTGACAAACTAGAAAGATTGACATTTGTTGATCTAGTAACAGTGCCATTTGTCAATCCTTGTAACATTGCGATTTGTCAAAATATGCAGCTAAAAATTACTAACACTATCTATTTTTTGCAACTAAAATTCAGTAATTAAGCATAGTTTTTATTCATAGATTAAGGAGTCATGCTTAATTTATACAAACAGTTCAACTCGACAGCTGAACTTTCCAAACTTTTCCCCAATTGTTGCCAACCACGTACTGAAATAGCTAGTTCAACTATATATACTAGATAATTTTAAGTACGCAGTACAGTTCCACCACATCTATAGTCAGATGAACTAAACAAAATAGCCCCTAAATACTACTACTACGGAGGGGATTTGTACTACTTCCGGCAGCCTCTCCTCCGCCGAGCGTGCTCAGTAAGAGGAAGAGGAGGAGGAGCCTACCAATGACCTGGACAACTGCCGCTACTGCACCTTCAGTGACGCTCACCTCGAACACCCTCTACCGCTCCAGACGACCCATCTTGAAGCGGCCGGACTGCTCGTAGATGTCCTGGTTCCTCTGTGACGCCCCCCTATTCAATCGTACACTAATCATACACGCAAATATGTACGATCAAGATCAAGGACTCACGGGAAGATATCACAACACAACTCTAGACACAAATTAAAATAATACAAGCAGTATATTACAAGCCAGGGGCCTCGAGGGCTCGAATACAAACGAGTCAGCGTAAGCAACAATATCTTAGTATAGACATGAGTTAAACAAGTTTGCCTTAAGAAGGCTAGCACAAAAGCAACATCGATCGAAAAGGCAAGGACTCCTACCTGGGAGCCTCCTAACTACTCCTGGTCGTCGACGTACGTCACGTGGTAGTAGGCACCCTCGGGGTAGTAGTAGTCATCGTCGGTGGTAGCGGTCTCAGGGGATCCGTCATTTGGTTACATCAAATGGATATGGGGAAAAAAGAAAGCAAAGCAAACGTGAGTACTCATCCGAAGTACTCACCAAGCAAGGATCTACCCTACATATGCAACATTATCAAAGAAGGCCGTATATGTGGACTGGGCTGCAGAAATGCTAGAATAGAGTGGAGAGCCTAATCCTATTGAAGACTAGCATCTTCAAGCAACCTCAAGCATCTTGCAGCAACAGAAGAGATATGAGTAGCATAAAGTAAAGTAGTAGTAGTGTCATCAACCTCGCCCAGAGATTCTTCCTTGACTCCCTGCGAGAAAGCAATCCCAGAGCCATACTATCCATTTCTCATCTCAAGTATCAGTTCTAGTTGTATCGATCAGGATACAACTCCAACCTTCCGTTATTGTAGGACAGGCTATCGATAGATGTTTTCTTCCCTGCAGGGGTGCACCAACTTACACACCACGCTCGATTATATCTAGCCGGACACAATTTTCTGGGTCATGCCCGGCCTCGTCCAAACAATACGACACAACCCGACCCAGGCTTAATAGAGAGGTCAGCACGCCGGACTAAACCTATGCCCCAAGGGTCATGGGCCATCGCCCCGGGAACTCCTGCATGTTGCGAGGGCGGCCGGTGAGCAGACCTACCTACCTCCTTAAAAAGGTAGGTGCTTACCAGTCCAAGCCAGCGCACGCAACTTAGTCGCTGACGTCTATAAAGCTTTTGCTGATACATACGATGCAGAACACACATACTTTGCCCATGTAATGGTTAGTGCTATCAGGCCATAGGCCCCTCAGATCAAATATCCAAATCGCAGTGGCTTAGGAGCACGCGGTAACGAGCAAAGACCCACGATCGATGTGACCCTGTTGCCCTGTCTCGAGGACTTGCAGCAAGGGCTAAGAATGCCCGGCCATGCCTCGTAATTATCTCACGGGCACCTTCCAGGTCAACCCGACTCCACATCACTCGCAATTAAGCTTGCGCGGGTACCCCTCAAGGCCAACCCGTCTTTAGTAACGTGGTTTAGTGTAAAGTCATAGTAACCATAGTAACTGTGTGTCTAACACCAAGGGGAACCCTGAGGAACCACCCTCGATGGATTCCACTCGATGTAATCATCAAGGTGAACGTAAGAGGAACCACCCTCAAGGTTCACACTTGATGGGTTGCACAATAGAGTCGTATCGGAAGTGGTTAAGGCAGAATCACCCTCGATGACCACGACTGAATAGCTACACTATAGTGTTAACATCAGAAGTTCTGATGAGGTCTCACCCTCGACACTCCATAATAAGTCTGTAGAGTCGAGAAACAAAAGGGGCGTGATGTGATGTGAGGTGTTGGGGTCTGGTTGTCGATCATGTTGATCGAGTCATCGATGATGAAGCAGGGGCAACAAGGACAAGGTGGGGGTCACTGATGAATCACTAACCAACCTATAATAAGCAGTTTAGGATAAGTAGGTAGGTAACAATAAGTAGGTTACATAAGCAGGCTATGCATCAGAATAGGAGCAAACAATAATAGTAGAAAAATCTAATGCAAGCATGAGAGAATGGAATGGGTGATATCGGGATGATCAAAGGGGGGGCTTGACTGGAAGCTCTGTTGAAAGAGAAAAAGGCTCGTTGTTGACGAAGTCGATCACAGGGGCGACATCGGTCTCGGGGTCTACCGGAGAGAAGAGGGGGAAGAAACAATAAATATAAAGCAAACAAACCATCACAAAGCATAACATGGCAATATGACGTGCCAGGTGTGACCTAACGTATGGCTACACGATAAAGGTGAAGGGGGAAATCAACCGGCGATGTTTTCCCGGTTCCGGACCTGTGTCAGACAGATGACCGGAGGGGGAATGTTCCATGTTCAGATAGTTAGAGGTGTTTGACGGGTAAACGGACCGTGTATTCGGATTCTCCTCGTCGTTCTGAGCAACTTTCATGTAGAAAACATTTTCATCCGAGTTACAGATTATTTTCTATGAATCTCTAAAGGTTTAAACATTTTCTGGAATTAAATAAATTATCAGAAAAGAATTACTATGTCAGCATGACATCACTACGATGTCTGCAGTCAACCGGACGGCTGACCAGGTCACATAGACCAGTGAGGCCCACTTGTCATAGACAGAGGGGCAGACATAGGTTTGTTTTAATTAAACAGAGTTAATTAATAGCTGGGCCCCACATGTTAGTAACCCATTAAACTAACTAATTAAGTCCATTTATAAAATCATTGTAATTAGTTTAATTACGCGGTGGGGCCTGCATGCCAGTGCCACTGGGCTGCCCAGTTAGTAGTTGACTGAGTCAACCCAGTCAACTGGGGCCCGTGGGACCCGCTGGCAGCGACCCTTGGGGTGGCCCCAGGTCGGCGAGGTCAGCACCGACGCCAGAGTAGCGCCGGCGAGGCCATTTTCGCCGGCCGAACACCGGAGACGGCCGGAATCATGCTACGGGGCATCTTTTGAGCCATGGTCGGGCGTGTTCGAACGGTGAGGCTAGGACGCATCCAACCGTGGTGGTGGTGCGGGCCGTAACGGCTGGAATCTTTGCTGGTGGCGAGGTCAGCGGCGGAGTTCTACGGGTGTTGGAAAAAATGACGATGCAGTGAGCTATGGTTCAAAGAAAAAGGACAGGCGCTCTGTATGTGTGTGTGTGAGGTCGATGGACACGGCCCCAAAGCCGTTTGGTCGCCGAAGACGCGATGGTGACTAGTGATACGTCTCCAACGTATCTATAATTTATGAAGCATTCATGCTATTATATTATCTGTTTTGGATGTTTATGGGCTTTATTATACACTTCTATATTATTTTTGGGACTAACCTATTAACCGGAGGCCCAGCCCATATTGCTATTTTCTTGCCTATTTCACTGTTTCGAAGAAAAGGAATATCAAACGGAGTCCAAACGGAATGAAACCTTCAGGAGCATGATTTTTGGAACGAACATGATCCAGTAGACGTGGAGCTGAAGTCAGGGAAGCTTCGAGGAGGCCACGAGGCAGGGGGGCGCCCTCCACCCTCGTGGGCCCCTCGTGGCTCCCCCGATCGACTTCTTTCACCTATATAATTCCATATACCCTAAAACCTTCGGAGAACAATAGATCGGGAGTTCCGCCGCCGCAAGCCTCTGTAGCCACCAAAAACCTCTCGGGAGCCCGTTCCGGCACCCTGCTGGAGGGGGGGGGGATCCCTCACCGGTGGCCATCTTCATCATCCCGTCGCTCTCCATGACGAGGAGGGAGTAGTTCACCCTCGGGGCTGAGGGTATGTACCAGTAGCTATGTGTTTGATCTCTCTCTCTCTGTCGTGTTCTCTCTATGGCACGATCTTGATGTATCGCGAGCTTTGCTATTATAGTTTGATCTTATGATGTTTCTCCCCCTCTATACTCTTGTGATGAATTGAGTTTTCCCTTTGAAGTCTTTAAGGATTTGAGAACACTTGATGTATGTCTTGGCGTGCTTATCTGTGGTGACAATGGGATATCACGTGATCCACTTGATGTATGTTTTGGTGATCAACTTGCGGGTTCCACCCATGAACCTATGCATAGGGGTTGGCACACGTTTTCGTCTTGACTCTCCGATAGAAACTTTGGGGCACTCTTTGAAGTACTTTGTGTTGGTTGAATAGATGAATCTGAGATTGTGTGATGCATATCGTATAATCATGCCCACGGATACTTGAGGTGACAATGGAGTATCTAGGTGACATTAGGGTTTTGGTTGATTTGTGTCATAAGGTGTTATTCTAGTATGAACTCTATGATAGATTGAATGGAAAGAGTAGCTTTATGTTATTTTACTACGGACTCTTGAATAGATCGAGTAGAAAGGATAACTTTGAGGTGGTTTCGTACCCTACCATAATCTCTTCGTTTGTTCTCTGTTATTAGTGGCTTTGGAGTGACTCTTTGTTGCATGTTGAGGGATTATTATATGATCTATCTATGTTATTATTGTTGAGAGAACTTGCACTAGTGAAAGTATGAACCTTAGGCCTTGTTTCCTACCATTGCAATACCGTTTATGCTCATTTTTATCATTAGTTACCTTGCTATTTTTATATTTTCAGATTACAAATACCTATATCTACCATCCATATTGCACTTGTATCACCATCTGTTCGCCGAACTAGTGCACCTGTACAATTCACCATTGTATTGGGTGTGTTGGGGACACAAGATACTCTTTGTTATTAGGTTGCAGGGTTGCTTGAGAGAGACCATCTTCATCCTACGCCTCCCACGGATTGATAAACCTTAGGTCATCCACTTGAGGGAAATTTGCTACTGTCCTACAAACCTCTACACTTGTAGGCCCAACAACGTCTACAAGAAGAAGGTTGTGTAGTAGACATCAACTTGCCAGGTGGCGACGGGCTCGGCCATGGCGGCGAGGTAGCTACAGTGCGCGAGGGGCCAACGAAGAGGAGCAAGGGACGGAGAAGCTCACCGCGCGGCTCACACGTAGGTCCGTGATGGTTTAGGAGCCGTAGAGGTGGCGTCGGAGATGAAGGAGGCGGCGGCAATCAGAGATGGGGAACTGCGGATTCCCCGTGCTGCAGTGCCTCCAGGCTCTAGCTGCAACCACCAGACATCGAGGAAGACGATGAAGAAGATGACGGATGCGTCGACAAAGCGTTACGGTGGCTGTGGACGCGGAGACGAGTGAGGCACGGCGGCAACCTCATCGGCCTCCTCTCCAAAACGAAGGAGAGGGAGAGAGAGAAGGGCAGAATGGGTGAGGGAGAGCAAGGGGGACGGAGAAGTGGGAGTGGCGGTAGGTGAGGGGGAGGACTCGAGGCGTCTGGAGCCTTATCCTCTCGTCAGGCGTCGCCGGCGAGGTGGTTGGACGGCGACGGGCACGCGCTGTCCTAGGGGCTCTCCCACCCCTTTGCTTTTCCTCTTTTTTAACTTTTGCCTTTTCTTTTAAAAAGTTTCTGTTTTAGCTATTTTAGGCCATTTAGACACTTTGCAACAATGTTGGTTCAGCACCAATATTACTAGAAGAATACTTTCCACATGATGAACATTTTAGTTTTCATGTTTGAGCATTTTTGAATTTCACACATAATTTGAAATTGAAATCAACTGGAATTTGAAAGAGATAAGAGACAATGATGAACAAACACTTGTTTAGCAAAAGGATTAACTTAACCCCAGGGATTACTGTAGCATGATTACACCGAGGTGTTACAACTCTGCTCCTCTAAAAAAATCCTCGTCTCGAGAATTAAGAGGTAGAAGGGAAAAGATCGGGGTATTCAGCCCGGAGGTTATCTTCGCGTTCCCAAGTGGCTTCATCTTTAGTATGATTCGACCATTGCACCTTGAGGAACTTGGTAACCTGATGGCCGGTTCGACGTTCAGCTTCTTCAAGAATGCAGATCGGATGCTCTTTATAAGTGAGATCATCTTGCACTTCAATCAGTTCCTGATGCACTTCATGTTCCGGATCCTTGAAGCAACAATGAAGTTGTGACACGTGGAAGACGTCATGGACGTGAGAGAACTGAGGTGGCAACTCGAGTTGATAAGCCACCAGTCCACGACGGGCGAGGATGCGGAAGGGACCAATGTAGCGCGGAGCTAGCTTGCCCTTGACTCCGAACCGATGAGTGCCTCTCAAAGGAGTGACACGCAGATAAGCTTGATCACCAGGTTGATAAGTTGAACCCCAGTGTTTCCGGTCATAGTTGCTCTTCTTGCGGGACTGGGCCGCCCTGAGATTATCCCGAACAATGCGAACCTGCTCTTCAGCTTGTTGAATAATGTCCGGACCAATGAGTGTTCGTTCCCTAGTTTTTGACCAATTCAGAGGGGTTCGGCACTTACGTCCATAAAGCACTTCAAAGGGTGCCATCTTCAAGCTGGCTTGATAGTTGTTGTTATAAAAGAACTCTGCATAAGGGAGAGATTCCTCCCATTTCTTGCCGAAAGAAATAACACAAGCCCGAAGCATTTCTTCCAAAATTTTATTGCCTCGCTCGACTTGGCCATGGGATTGGGGATGATAAGCAGTGCTCCAGGTAATATGAGTCCCCATTGCCTCTTGGAAACTATCCCAGAACTTTGAAGTGAATATACTACCACGGTCTGAACTAATCTCCTTCGGAATGTCATAGAGTGACACAATTCTGGAGGTATACAAGTTTGCTAATTGACTAGCAGCGATTGTCTCCTTGAGTGGCAGAAAGTGGGCAACTTTCGAGAATTGGTCGATCATGACAAAGATAGCAACATTACCTTTTTGAGACTTGGGAAGGCCAGTGACGAAGTCCATCTGAATCTTATCCCACTTCCATTCAGGAATCGGAAGCGGTTGTAGAAGTCCAGCTGGTTTCTGATGTTCTGCTTTGACGCGACGACAAACGTCGCATTCTTTGATATATCGAGCAATGTCTGGCTTCATTTTAGACCACCAGTACTTCTGACGGATGTCTAGATACATCTTGGTACTTCCTGGATGAATAAGAGAGGGGTGTCATGCGCTTCTTTCATCACCTTATCTGTCATAATCTCGAAACGAGGCACTACAATGCGATCTTTGAAGTACAAAGTTCCATCTTCACCAAGTGAGAAATCTCTGGATTTCTCTAAGGCAAGATCCTTTTTTATCAAATCAACATGAGCATCTTTGGCTTGAGAAGACTTAATTGCTTCCAGAAGAGTTGGTTCCAGGACAAGGTTATTCAGAGAACCTTGTGGAACTAGTTGAAGGTTCAGCTTGCCTAGCTCTTCATGAAGGCGGGGTTCAGCATTGTGGACCATGTGATTATTGCAATAAGACTTGCGGCTTAGGGCATCGACCATTACATTAGCCTTACCAGGGGTATAGGATGTACCGCAGTTGTAGTCAGCAATAGCTTCCATCCACCGCTACTGACGGAGGTTCAGATCTGGCTGAGTGAACAGGTACTTCAGAATCTGATGATTGATGAAGATCTCGCAACGATTACTGAGAAGGTACTGTCACCATAGCTTCAGTGCAAAGATAACCGCAACAAGCTCAAGGTCATGAAATGGGTAGTTCTCTTCGTGAGGACGCACTTGACAGGAGGCATAAGCAATCACCCTGCGCTCTTGCATTAGGACACAACCTAATCCTTGAAGTGAAGCATCACAACAGATGACGAAGTCCTTGCGAGAATCACGGGGAGCAAGCACTGGGCAGATGTCAGCTTGTCCTTGAGTTCCTGGAAACTTTCCTGACACTTTTCAGTCGAATCAATCTTAACGCCTTTGTGTAGTAGATTGGTCAGTGGCTTGGCGATCTTGGAGAAGTTCTCGACAAAGTGGCGACAATAGCTGGCTAGTCCGAGAAATCTTCTGACTTGCTTGATAGTCTTCGGAGGGGTCCAGTCAAGAATAGCCTAAACGCACTCTGGGTTGACGGCAATACCATCCTTGGAGATGACATGACAAAGGTAGGTGACTTTGGGAAGCCAGAATTTGCACTTGGAATACTTGGCATATAGCTGATGTTCCCGAAGCTTCTCTAGAACAAGTCGAAGATGTTCAACATGTTCTTCTTTGTTCTTCGAATATACCAGGATATCATCGAGATGGACTACGACGAACTTGTCGAGGTAATCCATGAATTTGTAGTTCATCAGACGGGAGAATGTGGCTGGAGTATTGGTCAAGCCAAAAGACATGACAGTGTAATCGTAAGAACCATATCGAGTAACAAAGGTGCTCTTTGGAATATCCTCTTCACAAACACAAATCTGGTGGTAGCCCAATCTCAAGTCGAGTTTAGAGAATATCGATGAACCAGCTAGTTGATCATACAGATCATTGATCCGAGGAAGGGGATATTTGTTCTGAATTGTAGCTCGGTTGATAGGACGGTAGTCTTGGACCAAACAGTTCATTCCGTACTTCTTCTTGAAGAAGAGAGAAGGTGCTCCCAAAGTAGAGGAACTTGGATGAATGAAACCCTTGCGAAGAGATTTGTCTATTCCCACCTTAAGTTCAAGGAGATCATGAGGCGGCATCTTGTAGGGTTGTTTCGCAATAGGAACGATGCCTGGTTCAAGTTGATGACGAACTCGATAGCCCGGACAGGGGGTATTCCTGGAAGTTCATCTGAAAAGACATCTAGGAAGTCATGAACAACTGGAATCTTTTCAATTCCCTTAAGAGGTGTTGCATTTAACGCATTCAAGACATAAAGTCGTGCTTTAGTGTTTTGAACCAGACGAGCATTGTAGCTTACTATCTCATCTGAAGGGTGCAGAAGGTGGACGGTTTTAGTGGCACAAACGATAGAAGCCGTATGCGCTTTCAACCAATCCATTCCCAGAATGAGTTCAATACTGGAAGACTTCAGAATAATGGGGGAGGCAAAAAATTCAAATCCTTCAATTTCAACAGAAACGTTGTGGTTAACCATGGAGGTTTGGCAATGGCCCGCGGGTTTTTTTACCACTAGTGGAGTGTGCATCTCTTCATATGTAATGCCATGCAAGAATGCAAAATCTTCTGATATGAAAGAATGTGATGCTCCTGAATCAAATAAAACAGAAGCCGGTACTGAATTAACAAGAAGAGTACCCATTACAGTGGCAGGCTGGTCTTGAGCTTCATTCAGATCAACATGATTAGCCTGACCACGACCATAAGGTCGGGCATTGCCATTGAGGGGCTAGTTGTTATGGCCAGTTGAAGGCAGAGCTAGCTGGTTCTTTTTCTGATTGCACTCTTTGGCAAGGTGAC
This sequence comes from Triticum dicoccoides, assembly GCF_002162155.2. NCBI lineage: Eukaryota > Viridiplantae > Streptophyta > Magnoliopsida > Poales > Poaceae > Triticum > Triticum dicoccoides. The sequence continues at coordinate 519,543,309 of NC_041387.1, forward strand.
CTGGACGGCCACATCTAAAGAACAAACCATCATTGGGATCGGAAGAAGGAGCTCGAGGTGGTGCATTCTGAAGAGGCTGCCTCGTTGGTGGAGGAGGCAGACGTGGAGCAGCATAGGAATGTCTTGGTGCAGGTGCAGTTGGACGATACATGCTGTGGGGAATCCATATCCGATGCTTCTGCGCCGACGGGCCCGAAGATGGGCTAGCGTCATGGCTATGCCTGAGGGATCCCTAGTGTTCCTAAAGACCAGTCTCAACCTGAATAGCCTTATTCACCAAGGTGGCAAAGTCGGAAAAGTCATGAATGAGCAGTGCTAGCTTGATATCTGGGTGAAGTCCATCATGAAACTTTTCCTGTCTGCGAGCATCAGTTGCAGTGTCTTCTTCAGCATAATGTGACAAGTCCAGAAATTCCCGCTGAGAAGCATCTACAGTCTTATTTCCTTGGGTGAGGTTGCGGAACTCTCGCTTCTTCCTGTCCATGATTCCCCGAGGAATGAAGCGGGCACGGAAAGTGGCTTGGAAATCCGGCCAAGTGATGATCGTTCCAGTAGGTAGGGTACGCCTGTGGCTGTCCCACCATTGAGCAGCGGGACCCTTGAGGAAGAAGGATGCGAAGGTGACATAGCTGGCAGGGGCAACACTAGCAGACTCCATTTCAAATGTGATTTCGCGGAGCTAGTCATCAGCATCAAGGGGCTGAGTTCAGCTGCGGCAGATGGTCGGGTTGAGGCGCATGAAGTCCTGTAGAGTAGCTGGGGCTGGCTACTGGTTAATATTCGGACGAGAAAACCGAGCCATCATTCCTTCCATGAACTGGAAGTTCATCTCAAACTGTTGTATCATTCTGGCAAAGAATTCGGGCGGTGGTAGATCGTTGCCACCACGACCACGACCAGCAGGTCTAACCATCCCGCTAACAATGAACAAGGATAGTTCAGTATCGAGCATTTGCAAAGACAAATGATCATTCATGATGAAACATGCATAATGAAAGAGGTACGATGGATACCACATAGTAGTCAACATGACAGTGAGTGTACTATTCAAAATGCTATTCTAAGGAATAACTATGGCTTATCCAACTTCGGGGTGAATGTGGTCACGGGATTCTAATGTTAGAGTTAGTAGATTCGTTTAACCCGAGTAGAAGAGCGTTCAGAGTCCAAGAGTATAGACGAGGAGTAATAGATCCTAATACCACCCAGTGGCGACGTGGGCCCGTAAGACCCACAACCAATGTTAGTAAATGTTTTTATTTTAGTGACTGGACTCAACTTCGGCCAAGAGTTGGAAAGGGGGCTACCTATAGGCAGTCGGCTCTGATACCAACTTGTGACGCCCCGATTCAATCGTACACTAATCATACACGCAAATGTGTACGATCAAGATCAGGTACTCTCGGGAAGATATCACAACACAACTCTAGACACAAATTAAAATAATGCAAGCTTTATATTACAAGCCAGGGGCCTCGAGCGCTCGAATACATAAGCTCGAATACAAACGAGTCAGCGGAAGCAACAATATCTGAGTACAAACATGAGTTAAACAAGTTTGCCTTAAGAAGGCTAGCACAAAAGCAACATGGATCAAAAAGGAAAGGCCTCCTGCCTGGGAGCCTCCTAACTACTCCTGGTCGTCGGCATCCGTCAGCTGGTAGTAGGCACCCTCGGGGTAGTATTAGTTGTCGGCAGTGGCAGCGGTCTTAGGGGCTCCGTCACCTAGTTGCATCAAACGGATATGGGGGAAAAAGAAAGCAAAGCAAATGTGAGTACTCATCAAAGTACTCAGCAAGCAAGGATCTACTCTACATATGCAACATTATCAAAGGAATGCTCTATATGTGGAATAGGCTGCAGAAATGCCAGAATAGAGGGAAGAGCCTAGTCCTATCGAAGATTAGCATCTTCAAGAAGCTTCAAGCATCTTGAAGCAACAGAAGAGATATGGGTATCATAAAGTAAAGTAGTAGTAGTGTCATCAACCTCGCCCAGAGATTCTTCCTCGACTCCCTACGAGAAAGCAATCCCAGAGCCATACTATCCATTTCTCATCTCAAGTATCAGTTCTAGTTGTATCGATCGGGATACAACTCCGAGCGTCTGTTGCCGTTGGACAAGCTATCGATAGATGTTTTCTTGCCTGCAGGGGTGCACCAACGTACCCACCACGCTCAATTAACTCCGGCCGGACACACTTTTCTGGGTCATGCCCAGCCTTGGCCAAACAATACGACGCAACTAGACCTAGGCTTAATAGAGAGGTCAGCACGCCGGACTAAACCTATGCCCCCAGGGGTGATGGGCCATCACCCCGGGAACTCCTACACATTGCGAGGGCGGCCAGTGAGCAGACCTAGCTACCTCCTTAAAAGGCAGGTGCTTACCAGTCGAACCCGATGTGTGCTCCTCAGTCGCTAACGTCTATTAAGCTTCGGCTGATGCATATGACGCAAAACGCCCATACTATGCCCACGTGATGGTTAGTGCTATCGGGCCATAGGCCCCTTGGATCAAATATCCAAATCATAGTGGATTAGGAGCATGCGGTAACGAGCAGAGACCCACGATCGATGTGACCCCGTCGCCCCGTCTCAAGGACTTGTAGCAAGGGCTAAGAATGCCCAGCCACGCCTCGTAATTATCTCACGGGCACCTTCCATGTCAACCCGACTCCACATCACTCGCAATTAAGCTCACTTGGGTACCCCTTAGGGCCAACCCATCTTTAGTAATGTGGTTCAATGTAAAATCATAGTAACCATAGTAACTGTGTGTCTAACGCCAAGGGGAACCCTGAGGAACCTCCCTCGATGGATTCCACTTGATGTAATCATCAGGGTGAACGTAAGAGGAACCACCCTCGAGGTTCACACTTGAGGGGTTGCACGACAGAGTCGTATCAGAAGTGGTTAAGGCGGAATCACCCTCGATGACCACGACCGAATAGCTACACTACAGGGTTAACATCAGAAGTGCTGATGAGGTCTCACCCTTGGCACTCGATAGTAACTCTACATAGTCGAGCAAGAAAAGGGGCGTGATGTGATGTGAGGTGTCGGGCTCTGGTCGTCGATCACATTGATCGAGTCATCGATGATGAAGCAGGGGCAACAAGGACAAGGTGGGGGTCACTGATAGATCACTAACCAACCTATACTAAGCAGTTTAGGATAAGCAGGTAGGTAACAATAAGCAGGTTACAAAAGCAGGCTATGCATCAGAATAGGAGCGAACAATAATAGTAGCAAAATCTAATGCAAGCATGAGAGAATGGAATGGGCGATATCGGAATGATCAAAGGGGGGCTTGCCTGGAAGCTCTGCTGAAAGAGAAGAAGGCTCGTTGTCGACGAAGTCGATCACAGGGGCGACATCAGTCTCGGGGTCTACTGGAGAGAAGAGGGGGAAGAAACAATAAATATAAAGCAAACAAAGCATCACAAAAGCATAACATGGAAATATGACATGCCGGGTGTGACCTAACGTATGGCTACACGATAAAGGTGAAGGGGGAAACCAACCGGGAATGTTTTCCCGGTTCCGGACCTGTGTCAGATAGATGACCGGAGGGTGAATGTTCCATGTTTATATAGTTAGAGGCATCTGACAAGTAAACTGACCGTGTAATCAGATTCGCCTTGTCGTTTTGAGCAACTGTCATGAAGAAAACATTTTCATCCGAGTTATGGTTTATTTTCTATGAATTTCTAAAGGTTTAAACATTTTCCGGAATTAAATAAATTATCAGAAAAGAATTACTACGTCAGCATGATATCACTGTGATGTCAGCAGTCAATAGGACGGCTGACCAGGTCAAACTAACCAGTGAGGCCCACTTGTCATAGACAGAGGGGCAGACAGAGGTTTATTTTAATTAAACAGAGTTAATTAACAGCTGGGCCCCACATGTGAGTGACCCATTAAACTAACCAATTAAGTCCATTTATAAAATCATTTTAATTAGTTTAATTATGCGGTGGGGTCCACATGTGATGCGGTCACCCCAGGTACTCTTGTCGTTTCACCATTATCGCCAAGTAAAGTATTTTCCAAGCGAGAGTCTGGCTATGAAAATAAGATGCAAAAATATGTGGTTCCCGCTCTGCGTCATAAGAAGATAATGTGTGCTACAAAGCAGAGAGGAATCTTAGGTATGATGCCTGTTCCATATGCTACTGAAGTTGCTCCTCGGATCGTGCCTCAGGAGAAAGTGAAGCCTATGTTCAGAACACCTTGCCAATATTTGTACGAAGGCCAATATACGTACATGGGTCCTGGATGAATCAAGCGTACAAAAATGCCATAACAGAGGAGGTGTGTCCTTTTTATTTGTTTTCTAGTTTAATTGGTTTTTGTAGGTTTTTTTAGTTTCTACATACAAGTTGTAACGTGAGGAGTCCTCATCGTTTTCCTAGTCCTGGTCGGTCTAGGCCCAATTGTTAGGCACCACCTATATAAGCAAGGGGCAGCGTTGTCTAGGTTTAGGTTGGAGTTGATACAGATAAATATTGAGAAAAGTCATCTTATGATTGGCGCATATCTGAGTTCCTGCGTTCCATGATTTGGATCGTTGATTGCATGTGTTCTGGCTGACTTGATTCACAGGGCGCTAGCTTCGTTTTGATTCTTGATCAATCAGGGGTCAATCCGATCTCTACTTTGTTCAATCTACTTCTACCACCTCACGTTTTCAATCTGCTAATTACTCTGTCGCCGCCGCCGCCGCTGATCATCATTGGTCTAAACCTCTGTCGTCGCCGCCGCCGCCGATCATCATTAGTCTAAACCAATCCATCTAGCTAGCTACTACTCGTTCACGTACAGAATCACCACTGCAGCTATATATATTCGGCCTGTTCTAATTCATCTCCTTCCGTTCAAGTTTTACTCTGCTAGCTCTTTGCGTCAGTGAAAGATCAGGGCCACCCCATAAAATCGTCTCAAAGCTATTTGAGGCATATCAACTGGTATCAGAGAGCGCCAGGTTTATCACTGCGGGATGTCAACTGCAAGCAAGCGTGACGCGGATGAGGTGCAGGAGGATGATGGGCCGCCGCAATATGGTCCCGATCTGGACCCAGGTGTCCGTGCTATGTTCAAGGCTACATACCAGCACTTCGACAACCGCATGAAGGCCCTCGACGAGACGGTGACCGACGGGTTCCAGGCCATGCAAGCAGCCCTCCGTCGCCTAGAGGCAAGGGCAACCGGCGCGGCTCCTCCAGCGAGGGAACAACATGCCCTGCAGCAGCGAGCACCTCGATATGTCCGTGACGCGGACGTTACCAACGACGACAATGATGCTGAGTTCGAGGATGGTTCTGATGCTCGCGGCGACTTGCCTCGCCGACCACGACAGGATGCTCGTCCCCGTGATGATGGACCAAGGCGGCGCCGCGATGAGGACGAGGACGGAGGTATTGGTAGAATAAAAATTACTATACCTTCGTTCACAGGCAAGGCCGGTCCCGAGGAGTATCTTGAGTGGGAGATGCATGTGGAGCAGATTTTTGATAATCACCGTTACTCCGAGGAGCGGAAGATTCGTTTTGCTTCTCTTGAATTTTCAGGTTATGCATTAATTTGGTGGGATCAGCTCAACCGCAATGACGCACGACCAGAGTCATGGCGTGAGATGAAGCGTACAGTGCGTGCTCGCTTTGTGCCATCTTATTTTCAGAAGGAGCAACACACAAAGCTTCGCCGTCTTGTTCAAGGAGCCATGACGGTGGATGAGTATTACCAACGGATGCAAGTTCTGATGATTAGAACTAATGTGCATGAGTCTGATGATGCAACAATGACATGCTTCTTTGAGGGGCTGAATGAGGATATACGTGACCGTGTTGATTTGATGCAGTATAATGATATGCAAGATCTTCTTCATCAGGCGGAGCGTGCCAAACAGTGGGTAAAAGCCAAGCAAGTTTCCAAAGGCCGCACCAATTTCAGCATGGGGCGACACTCCTATTCGCATGACGATGATAATGTCAAGCCAGCTTCATCCTATAGGTCAGCTGCTACCAATCACAAGGAGATGAGCAAAGAATCTATGGCCGCGTGCAAAGTGGCTTCAAGGGCTGATTCAAGTGCGCAGTCTGCTATGCGTACTAGTGAGATTGTTTGTTACACATGTGGAGGTAGGGGACACAAACGCATTGATTGTCCGAACAAGAAGAGAGTGCTCCTTGTTAATGATGGATATGTTTCCGAAGACAAAATTGACTCAGAGTCTGATGAGCCCAAGGAAGGGGAAAGTGAATATAATCCTATCATGTGCTATCCTCTAGATTATGATGACCTGCCATGCATCATGGTGCAGCGAGCTAAAGAGGATCAAATTCCAAGTTCGGGACAGCGGTGGAAAATTTTTCAGTCACAATGCAAGATCAAAAACAAGTGTTGCAAGTTGATTATTGATGGAGGGAGCTACACCAACATCATAAGCAAGTGTGTGGTGGATGCTTTAGGACTGAAGGCATGGCCACATCTGCATCCACATTGCATTGAGTGGTTGTACAACTCCGGACGTTTGAAGGTGACTCACAAGGTACGCGTAAAGTTCAATATTGGCACATATTATGATGAGGTCATTTGTGATGTCGTGCCAATGGATGTGTGCCAATTACTATTGGGTCGTCCGTGGCAATACGATCGCAATGCTATACATGAGGGGAGGTCGAACACTTACGTGTTCTGAGATGTTGGCATCAAACGTGTGCTGCAGCCCATGGGTAATAATGCTATCAAGGTTGATCATATGTTTGTACACAAGGATGTTTTGAAGGGTGCTTCGAAACCGAGGACGATTTCGTTTGAAGGGGGAGAGGATGATGCGGTCACCCCAGGTACTCTTGTCGTTTCACCATTATCGCCAAGTAAAGTATTTTCCAAGCGAGAGTCTTGCTATGAAAATAAGATGCAAAAATATGTGGTTCCCGCTCTGCATCATAAGAAGATAATGTGTGCTACAAAACAGAGAGGAATCTTAGGTATGATGCCTGTTCCATATGCTACTGAAGTTGCTCCTCGGATCGTGCCTCAGGATAAAGTGAAGCCTATGTTCAGAACACCTTGCCAATATTTGTACGAAGGCCAATATACATACATGGGTCCTGGATGAATCAAGCGTACAAAAATGCCATGACAGAGGAGGCGTGTCCTTTTTATTTGTTTTCTAGTTTAATTGGTTTTTGTAGGTTTTTTTAGTTTCTACGTACAAGTTGTAACGTGAGTAGTCCTCATCGTTTTCCTAGTCCAGGTCGGTCTAGGCCCAATTGTTAGGCACCACCTATATAAGCAAGGGGCAGCGTTGTCTAGGTTTAGGTTGGAGTTGATACAGATAAATATTGAGAAAAGTCATCTTATGATTGGCGCATATCTAAGTTCCTGCGTTCCATGATTTGGATCGTTGATTGCATGTGTTCTGGCTGACTTGATTCACAGGGCGCTAGCTTCGTTTTGATTCTTGATCAATCAGGGGTCAATCCGATCTCTACTTTGTTCAATCTACTTCTACCACCTCACGTTTTCCATCTGCTAATTACTCTGTCGCTGCCGCCGCCGCTGATCATCATTGGTCTAAACCTTTGTCGCCGCCGCCGCTGCTGATCATCATTAGTCTAAACCAATCCATCTAGCTAGCTACTACTCATTCACGTACAGAATCACCACTGCAGCTATATATATTCAGCCTGTTCTAATTCATCTCCTTCCGTTCAAGTTTTACTCTGCTAGCTCTTTGCGTCAGTGAAAGATCAGGGCCACCCCATAAAATCGTCTCAAAGCTATTTGAGGCATATCATCATGTCAGTGCCACTGGGCTGCCCAGTCAGCAGTTGACCGAGTCAACCCAGTCAACTAGAGCCCGTGGCACCCGCTGGTAGCGACCCTGGGGGTGGCCCCAAGTCGGCCAGGTCAGCACAGGCGCCAGAGTAGCGCTGGTGAGGCCATTCGCGGCAGCCGAACACCGGAGACGACCGGAATCGCGCTACGGCGCATCATTTGAGCCATGGTCGGGCGCGTTCGAACGGTGAGGTTGGCCCGCATCCAATCGTGGTGGTGGTGCGGCCGTAACGGCCGGAATCTTTGCCGGCGGCGAGGTCAGCGGTGGAGTTCTAAGGGTGTTGGAAAAAACGGCAATGCCGTGCGATATAGTTCAAAGCAAAAGGGCAGGCGCGCTCTATGTGTGTGTGTGAGGTCGATGGACACGGTCCCGAAGCCGTTTGGTCGCCGAAGATGCGACGACGACTAGCCAGGTGGCGACAGGCTCGGACATGGCGGCGAGGTACCTACAATGCACGAGGGGTCAACAAAGAGGAGCAAGGGACGGAGAAGCTCACCGCATGGCTCACATGTAGGCCCATGATGGTTTAGGAGCTGCAGAGCTGGCGTCAGAGATGAAGGAGGCAGCGGCGATCAGAGATGTGGAACGACGGATTCCCGGTACTGTAGTGCCTCCAGGCTGCAGCTGCGACCACCAGACGTCGAGGAAGACGATGAAGAAGACGACATACACGTCGATGAAGCGTTGCGGTGGCTGTGGCCGCGGAGACGAGTGAGGCACGATGGTGACCTCATCGGCCTCCTCTCGAAAACGAAGGAGAGGGAGAGAGAGAGAAGGGGATAATGGGTGAGGGAGAGCAAGGGGGACGGAGAAGCGGGAGTGGTGGTAGGTGAGGGGGAGGACTCGAGGTGTCTGGGGCTTTATCCTCTCGTCGGGCGTCGCCGGCGAGGTGGTTGGACGGCGACGGGTGCGCACTGTCCCGCTCGGTCGGAGGAACAGGACGCGATCGGGGAGGGGGAGTGGGCCGACCTACTGGGATGGGTCGAGGCCCATGGGAAGGCCAGGGGCTCTCCCACCCCTTTGCTTTTCCTTTTTTTAACTTTTTCCTTTTCTTTTAAAAACTTTCTATTTGAGCTATTTTAGACACTTTGCAACTATGTTGGTTCACCGCCAATATTACCACAAGAATACTTTCCACATGATGAACATTTTAGTTTTCATGTTTGAGCATTTTTGAATTTCACACATATATTTGAAATTGAAGTCAACTGGAATTTGAAAGAGATAAGAGACAATGATGAGCAAACACTTGCTTAGAAAAAGGATTAACTTAACCCAGGGATTACTGTAGCATCATTACACCGGGGTGTTACACCTCACGCTCTACGTCGGCGTGTGCCGCGGCCACGATGGCGGTAAGACTCTTTGCATGCTTGAAGAGGCGCTCCTCCTCCTCCCGTAGGAACTCGATGTAGCGCGCAAGGTCGCTGCCGCACATGTGGGCCTCCACCTCCGCGTCCCTCCTTCGGGCGGCGGTGGAGGAGCGGGTGATGATCCCAGTGGTCGACGGTGGTCTGGCGGCCACGGCAGCCGACAATGGGGTGGCGGCCACGACCACCACCTCCCGCCTTCGGGCCGCGGTGGCGGATCGGGTCATGGCCACGATGGCCGGTAGTGGTGTGGCGGCCACGACGGACACCTCCCACCTTCGTGCTGCGGCGGCGGAGTGGGCGAAGGACCTGGCTTTTGACGGAGCTATGGCGGCAACGGCGGCCCGCAACAACTACCGACGGGCACCGACGGTCGAGCGTGTTGTCGGTCTTCCGCGCACACCCAACAGGGACGCCACACGCACTACACTACGCTGGGGACTGCACCGCCGCCGGGGTGTAGCCTCCCAGCTGGAGCTGTGCTCTGATGACGACGGAGTGGCTGAGCGACGACGACGGTCCGGTGCCATTGCCGATTGTGGGATAAGCAGACGAGATAAGCTACAAAGAGGGAGGGGAAAATGCGACGCAAGACTCGCCGGCCATGAGGGTTTATATAGTAGGCTAGTAAGCATTGGGATTTTAGGGGATTTCACCAAGTCAGGCGGGAAGCTTGCGCGGGAACCTGCACGGTTGCACGGGAACGGGCTCACCATCGTTTGGCCAAAATAACGCCCTCGCGCGCTGCTCAAGCTTGCGTTCGAACCGTCTGCGGCAGCGGGGTGACAAGACGTGCGAAAGGAGGATAAAAATACACGTACACATATGTTTAATAAAAAAACATTTGTGATTTAATTACATACTATACCTCCGTCCTGGTTTATAAGTAGGATTTAATTAATAAAATACGAATGCATGTCGCCAAAGATTATATTGTTGGATTCATATGTGAACATAGTTTCCAATTATATAATTTTTGTAACATGCATTAACATTTTGTTGGTTAAATTTGAGGTTATATACTAGCAAGCGTTTGCCCACAACACACACGGCTTAACCCATCACAAAGAACTAGGATGGATCAATTGTATGCCACGTATCGCACACGAAACTCTAATCTAATTCGTGCTTGATGTCTCCGACATCGCTCGCACAATTCATTTTATTTGCCATGTATCACTGTGCCGGCCTGTGCTCGCATCCCTCGGCAAGCTCTAATCACTGTTAGGTGCCGCTGTGCGCTGTGCTCGCCTTTAGGTGTAGTGGCACGCTTTGCTCACGTCCGTCGGCGCGCTCGGGTTGTGGACAACTTTTCCTTGCATGTTCAACTTGCGTGTTCAACTGCTCGGTTGAGGCGACCACAGAGCGCTCTGCTCGCATCCCTCCGCGCACACTCTGTCAGTGGTTGGGCCTGCGCACGATCATCCCAGGGCCCCATATGCATGTGGTTTCACCGCGCCTGTTGCCACGTGATGCAGTTACTTGCGGCACGATGGAGTTACGCGCTGTGAATTACAACTTCCATCAGGGTGTGCCGGTCAATATTCCAGGCCGTCCGGCTTCCCCTTTAATTCCTGCGTCCATTATAACCTTAGTTTCTTCAAACGTTCGATCGCGCCCCACAACACAACAAGCACACCCACGATGACACATTGAGAGGGGATGTCTAGCGGCGCTCCAATGGAGTTCGACAAGCATAAAGTGGAGACTCACGCGAGGGAGACGGATCTCTCAGGGGTGTACACCATCGACCCGATCGTGGTGGACGACTACATGAACACCGTTGAGCAGTTGCTTGCTGGAGACAAGTACAAGGTGGCGGCATCGACCTCTCGTACACCACTGGTATTCTCGGAAAAGATCAGAAGGTTGCCGTTGCCCAGTTGTGTGTGCGCAATCATGTCCTCATCTACCACTACTGCATGGCCATGGAGCCTTGCGTCCATTTCGCTAGGTTTGTCAACAACACCGACTACAAGTTCACTACGATGGAAACCACCGACAATGTAAAAGCTCCCAGGGTTATGGGCTTGGCCTGCAAGAACCTTGTCGAAATCCGTGAGCACTACAGGGTCTAGGGCAACACCAAGAAGGACTCCCTGGTTGAACTCGCCTCATCCATCATCGACCTCTACTACATAAAGATGAAGCAGGATGCCCAGAGAACAAGTCCCGTATCCTGGCACAGGGCCTGGATGCGGCGACTGGATGAACCTCGCCTCAGGTTCACAACCAAGAGCATGTACACATGCTACGAGATGCACAGGTGGATCGTTGACATGAGGAAGTGCCTCGTTACCCAAATCGAAGATCCCGGATCGAGCCACAAGTAGAGCAAGCGTCACAAGCAGTAGATGATGATCAGATCATCATTTATGCTAGTTAATTATGCATGTAATAGTTTACTTTGGTGTGTGCATATGCCATGGTTGAAGTAGCCACCTATGTAAGTGGATTTTTAATTTGGTTATGCAACCATGTCCTTATAAGTGTGTATATATATATGTTGTTGTTCTGTATGCAATCCCATCGCACAACACACACGTCTTATTTACAGACCTGTTTGCCGCGTATCACACACATCTTGTTATATTGAACCGCTTATGTTCTCCTGTCTCAACACAAACAGTTCATCCGAATGAACCGCATGCCGTATATCGCACACACCTTGATCTGGCTGACCGTTTGTTTTGTGTTGCCTAATGACAAACAGTTCATCCTAGTGAACCATATGATGTTTATCACACACACCATCATTTGGCTGCCCATTTCTTTTGTTGCTCCTCATTGCAAATAGTTAATTGCACTAAAGCGTATGCCCTACATCACACACAAAACTAAAATCTGAACCGTGTTTGATGCATCCGTCATCGCAAATGTTTTGCACCTTTTTGACAGTTTTTTACACCACCAGTTGCGATTAATGCATCGCACACAGTTCCGTCAAAGGGTCTCTGATCGTTAGCAGCATCCTGAACTAGTGCATGCAACTGTTTGGATTACTTGGATTTATACATGCAGTTGAGGGATGTCATTGGGTTATTAGTGGCTAGTATTATTTTCACCATGATGGTAGTTGATACTCCCTCCATTTTTGTATACAAGGCCACTAGCAAAAATACATATTGCATCTATACAAGGCCACCAACACAAAATGAGGTAAAAATTAATGATCCTTCCTTGTACAAGCAAACCTGTTTAATGCGTGCATGCATGCTGTGATAATGACGCTAGCTACTTTCTGCTAGACGCCCGCTCATCTCCTATTCATTGCTTGCGTCCGCTCTTCTCCTTCCTTCCTCGTCCATTCCATCTTCATCTCTTCTCCAATGGCTAGTGGAGGCAGTGGTAGAGGAGGCTGGGCTATAGGTGGTGATGGCAGCAAGTTGCACGCAGGCTGCCGCTCAGTTTCAAGCAGCAACGGACGCTGGGCTGCAGGCCACATCGGCTCTGTTTCAAGCGGCGACGGACGCTTCGTTGCAGGCGACGGTGCAGGTGACGGTGGCTACATTTCGAACGGTGTCAACAGCTGGGCTGCAAGCGGCTGTCGCAGCTTTGTTTCAAGCGTCGGAGACGGCCGGGCTGCAGGCAACGACATGGCAGCCATAGCCGTCGTCCGCCACGACGAGTTCGACTTCATCACCGGCCTTGTCGACTCCGATGTAGAGACACAAGACCAGCTGCTAGGCGCCGTCAATGTACAGTTGTCGGAGAAGATGCCACCATGGAGCATGCGATCTCTGAGTACGTTACGAAGGTGGCTTGACGTAGAGAAGGGAACCGAACATGCACATGTGCTGCTGGCCAGAGACCTCGTCGGCATGGAAGACGACCTTTATAACTATGAGGAGGAAGAAGGTGTCTTCGTTGACGATGTAACAGAGATGTATCCACCCCAAGTGGTACATATTCTGGACTTTGAAAACTACGACCGACGAGGTGAGTACGCACCTGATACATTTGATCCGGACATGGTAGTGCCAGATTCCACTGATATTGAGCTCATAGATGAGAAGTAGTCTCCTGTTTTCATGTCTTCGATCATTGTCTTGTCATGTTTGAAGTGTTATTCCATTGTTTGATTATGAATGGTGCTACTCTTCCTTTAATATTGCGTTGTTCAAGTTATGAGTCATGTTTTAGTCTTGTGTGCTTATGATTTATGAACAGTGCTACTCTTATTTAAGTATGATAATTGAGTACAAAAAAGTTGAATCTGAATGGTAAAAACTTGCATACATTAAGGCATAGATGTTTCCATTACAAAAGGATTATGCCGATACAAACTGATGATAGTCCTCGGCAGGCCACTTTGCATACATTAAAGCATAGATGTTTCCACTACAAAAGGTTTACGCGGATAGAACACCATCTACAAACTGAGAAATTCTTCGGCAGCTAAGATATACGACGGCTCGCACTTAAGCCTAATCGATAGACGACCTTCCCTCTTGAGCAGCTTCTTCTTAATGTGAGGAACGACATAGTGAATGGAACCTTTAAGCCTAATTGTCTTGCGCATGCAACTTGATGACTTAGTCAAATCCGGTTCATCCGTTGAACAGGATACTCAGCATAAGATTCATCCAATTTATCCAATATTTCCTAGATATTTTTTGGCATCTTTTTGTGAAACATAGCCTGGATAGAAGTAAAGTAGCCAAGATCTAAAATGTTTTCATCTGGAGAGTTTGGTGGCTGACATACGATCCTAATGTCCTAACCACCGGCTTGTGCCGCCTCTAAAACTTCCTTGTGATTCACCGAAACATGAGTTTTGACATTGTCTTGCTGGATGTAAATAGTTTGATGATGGCCCTCAGCAGGCCACTTTTCCTTTATTGCAGGAATTACTCTTGTGATGAGGAACGTGCGACTAACTTCCTTGCCGCCACTGCCACCGAACCGATATCCGCCACCACCACCATCGATGTAGTCTTCAACCTCCTCTACACGGACGTTCAAAACAGGAACCATCCTTTGGTGTATAGCTTCTGGCCTACAACTTGATGCGTTTTAGAATGAATAGTGGAGTATAAATAGCAAACAGGTCAGTGTTTGGCGCCCGCAAACCTTTGGAAAAAATGGCGCCGACGAGTATTTGCAAAAGATGGCGCGGGCGAGAATATGAAAAAAATGGCGCAGGCAAGTATCTGCAGCCCCATTTTTTGGACGTCCAATGCATGCTCTAGTGCTGCTCTGCATGGCTACATGCAACACGTGAAAGGGGCGGGAGAGAGAGAGAGAGAGCTGGGCGCGGGATTAAAAATTGCTCTTCGCAAGGGCAGCGAGGGGAGTGAGGGAGTTTGTTTGCTGTTCGTGGCGGGAGTAAAAATGTGCGGGATTATCGAAGGGTTTTGCATGCGGGGTGTTAATGTTCACGGTAAACAAAAAGAAGAGTTGGATGGCAAAGCACACATTAAATTCTACCTAGGTACCTGTAATCTTAGAGAGTGGCCTTGTATACAAAAATGGAGGGAGTAGTATGTTTTGGAGTATGATTTTGGATATGATGCTTGCATGTGGATCTTAGCTCAATATCTTGTTCTTGCTATTGGAGTAGTATTATTATTATTTTTCGATTCAACATGCTCTGAGTTGTTTTGTTATCCTTGGAGAGTATGTTATGGCTAGGTTATGCTTTGGATTATTTGTTGGATATTGCTATGACTTGGATCATAGGTTGATAGATGATATCAGAGTATCAGTTATCACAGATCTATCTTGGGGACAAATTCTGTCATTTCCTTGGCCAGGTGCCACCGAACCAGGATTTTCTAGTGCAACCACATTTGCCTTTATGGGAAGGCCCTAATGCGATATATTGTCATGTCTCCCGTCGGTGCCTCCAACGAGGGAAGGTTATGGGTGTGCGCTACCCTGATCAGGTAGGTGGACATCGGTCTTGTGTGCCCATAGTTGGATAGGGCCCTTTTTGTCCCCATTTGGGTCCGTTTTTGTTTCAACATGACGGTGGCCGTTGGATGTCATGATTTGACATCGGGGCCACTCAGGACTGAACGCAAAGGGGGTGTTGGTCGGAGTGGCCGGGAAAGTGTCATGGCAGTAGACTGGTTTTGTTGGAACGCCATTGGTCCACCCGAATGGGAGCAAGAGCCATGGGTTCTATGATGTGGGTAGAGTGTGCTAACCTCTGCAGAGTGTGTGTTTAAACTATTGATAGCCGCGTCCTCGGTCATGGGCACAAGTTCATACTAGGTCACACCGTTCGATCAACACTCACATGGCGGAATGACTTTTATAGGACTTACATGTTTATGATGTGAATAGTTACAGCTTGGTAGGATGTCGGTGATGATGTTGGGATGATCTTGAGGATGATCATTCAGTTTGTGATGTGGTCACGCGGTGATCATGAGGAGGTATTTGATCACGAGGTGATCAAGATGGTATATTGCTTGGCCGGATGGCCAAGAGTGAGATGGTTATTGAGATTGAGATGCTAGATTATCAGCATTGTAGTAGTTTCATATTATGCTTAGTAGTTGTCTTTTTATTATGGTAGCAGTTAATTTAATTAACTTGTTCAATGCTATGTTGTTGTCTTGCTTTGATGCTTTTGGTTGTTCTGAGCTTGAAAGTACATTCAATGTACTGACCTGGCGTGTCATGCTAGATTGCAGGTGATGCTTTGATTGTTTTGCTTGTCTAGGAGTCCGCCCGTGCGAGCTAGATCATGTCCCAGCCGGAGTCCCTTTTGGAGTGGAGTTCACCACCTTCATCGTTGTTCCGCTGCTAGAAGATTTCTGCTGCTATGAGTTGTTCTACTGCTAGACTAGAGCAAGCATAGCATCGGAGGTGTAGTGTCGCTATGCTAATGTGATCCTTTGTAACATCAGACCCGTGTACCATTATCTTTTGTAATAAGAGTTGATTTGTTCTATGTGAAGTAGTGTCGTATTCCAGAAGACTTGATCTCTGGCATGGAATACGGGGTGTTCCGCTTCCTCTAAGCCGGGGTGCCACAGAGCTTGGTATCAGAGCAGGTCTGGCTGTAGGATGCACTAGTCAGTGCGAAAGGTAGTAATCGGTAGTATAGAGTCTGCCTTGTTTGTTGCATATGGTTGTTGCATTTGTTTGTTACATAGCATGCATATAGACTTATTATTTTGCTCCTAACGATTTATCTTGTGAGTGTAGCTGGCATCGGATTCACTACAGCACAACCCCTACATCCTTCCAATTTCTTCTTTTTCCTCAGTATTTGGCGTCATCTCCGTCCCAACAGAGTGATGCCAAGTGGTCCAGGTACTATTTCCAGGAACAGTGCTCGGGTATCACGCCGATCTCTTCCTTCCAGCCATCCCTATTATTCCGGCGGTAGACAGGTTGCTACCCCGAAACATGCCTTTTTGTCGTG
Organism: Triticum dicoccoides; assembly: GCF_002162155.2. Lineage (NCBI taxonomy): Eukaryota > Viridiplantae > Streptophyta > Magnoliopsida > Poales > Poaceae > Triticum > Triticum dicoccoides. Next base: position 519,559,911 of record NC_041387.1, read on the forward strand.
TTGGCAACCCTTAATGATCTTAGTCATCAAGAAAGGGCAATGTCAGCCAACTCAGCTTTCCTTGCTATCCTATCTCGTGGACGAGTATAGATCCCTTCCATCTGCTTGATAAAATGTGGTCATGACATTCATGTCCCGCTACATGGTTACCAAGTACGTCCTCGCCTCCGAGCTAATCAAGGTTGTTACCTTGCTAGGCTAGCACTTGATGCATTGATGCTTACACCAACTTTTCCCACACATTATTTCGTCTTCGTGCACACCGCCACAGCATGTTAGATCATAGTACCGGAGTTTCCATGAGGTTTGTGTGCTTAGGTAGGCGAGCATATTTTGTGTATATCAGTAATATGTGATATTGCTTGTATGTGATTTGTATGCCTTTTTTTATTCTTTGATTTGGTTGAGTTGTTTTATTTGCTTCTTTTTGGGCTCCGGTGTTACATTATTTCCCCCCTATAAATAGTTGCTCATCAACTGGCGCCGAACTCGAAGAAGAAGCAAGAATATACTAGACATGGAAGCACATCAATATGGTACTCTCAGTTTACTGCATTATGTTGGAAATATTTGCTCGGTATATAAATGGTGTCACTAATCAATTATAAATAGCAAGTCCACATTTTTTATGCCCCTTTTTCAGCAGTAATGATCAAAACAACACAAAGATAAGGCATGCACAAGACCCATGGTGTATTTTGGAACAAGGTATGATTCATATACAAGGCATTTCAGCTATGAATGAACTTGGGAAACATGCTCTACTTTGGAAAGAAAGCCAAAATGTGCTATGATCAAGGAACAAAATCAAATAATTTTTATCATGCAAGTAACCAGACACAAAAATATTATGGGTGAGTGTATGGTTTTCAGTCTGTATATCACAGCATAAAAAGTTGGATATGAGAAACTTAGTCTTTCTCCACACGCTATCGGAAGAAGCTTATGATGCAAGACTCCAAAAATTTCCTTAGTACAATATATGGACATATTCCGGTCCAAGATACCCAGTCTTCCGATGCAAGATACCTCAGTACAGGCTTCTGATGTAAGGGACTGGATGTTTCTCAACAAGCAACCAGATGGGAAGCTTCTCTGACACGGAACTCAGGCTTCTCCAGGACGCTACCCCCACAAAAGCTTCGAGTAGAAGCTACCGAGTCTTCTTCAGCAAGCTACTCGGATGGCTTCTCTCGTAAGCCACCCAGCCCGTGTCAGTATCACCTTATGCACCGTTGTCGAATATTACATGATGAGGTGGCCACACATGGCAGTATAGCTCAAGAATCAGATTCACAAATTTTTTGTCAGAAGCACAAATCAGTCAAGGCATAGGCCTTCTTCAGAAATAAAGAGTTTGACTACATATCTCTCCATCTATACGGTGAGAATGTGTCCCCAGACATGCAAGTCACTCATTCAAGAATACAACTGCATCAAGCGAAATTACCTAAGGAAAGTAAGGATTCAACAAAACTCATGAGTCTTGCCCAATAAAGATAATCAAAGATACATCTCATGTGGTGCAAGAATCGACGAGTGCCAAGGCCAATAACGTAGCATCAACAGTCTGGACAACGATTTCCAAGGTCATTATCCCCGCACCCGAGAAGGAAATCTCATGAAACCTTGTCACCCTCTTGTATGGTTGGCCCCAACAACGATCTTTGTACACCCACAAGCCTCGAGCACATGTCATATAGGTGCGTACCCAGGTCAGAAAATGAGCACAAGTAATGGTGCCAAAAATATTACACTACCCACATCCATGTTTTTATGAAGAATCAAGAACCTATGTGGCCAAGCTATTTCAGTAAGGTATCCTGACAAAGAAAGTCATGGCCATCAAAGGGTGAGACTGACAACAATAGTATGATGATTCTTGCACGACCATCAGGGTCTGAATACCCAAGTCAGTTGGAGGCCATATGGATCCACAAAGACATACTCTCAAAGGCCTACTATATTCTTCAAGGACTTCATATTCCACCGACCCGCTTGTCCTATGGCACCTGTCCAGGATGGCTAGTGTGGAATATCCAAGTCTGTTTTGTCAGATCCAAGATTTCTATGCAACCTCGACAATTTGACTTCAAAGACAGTGTAAAGCATCTCACAGCCTATTACCACAAATGGGTATACTGACAACATGGGTAAGTCAAAAGCCAAACAATCAGCTCAGACCCGGTATACTCACTACCGGAATTAAGTACACGGACAACTGATACGTCTCCGTCGTATCTACTTTTCCAAACACTTTTGCCCTTGTTTTGGACTCTAACTTGCATGATTTGAATGGAACTAACCCGGACTGACGCTGTTTTTAGTAGAACTTCCATGGTGTTATTTTTGTGCAGAAATAAAAGTTCTCGGATTGACTTGAAAATCCACGGAGAAACTTTTCAAAATGAATAAAAAATACTGGCGAAAGAAATAGTGTCAGGGGCCCCACACCCTGTCCACGAGGGTGGTGGCGCGCCCAGGGGGACGTCCACCGACCTCAACTCCAACTCCATATATTTGCTTTCGCGGAGAAAAAAATCAGAGAGAAATTTCATCGTGTTTTACGATACGAAGCCGCCGCCAAGCCCTAATCTCTCTCCGGAGAGGGGGATTCGTTGCCGTCGTCATCATCAACCGTCCTCCATCACCAATTTCATATTGCTCACCGCTGTGTGTGAGTAATTCCATCGCAGGCTTGCTGGACGGTGATGGGTTGGATGAGATTTACCATGTAATCAAGTTAGTTTTGTTAGGGTTTGATACCTAGTATCCACTATGTTCTTAGATTGATGTTGCTATGCCTTTGCTATGCTTAATTCTTGTCATTAGGACCCGAGTGCCATGATTTCAGATCTGAACCTATTATGTTTTCATGAATATATGTGAGTTCTTGATCCTATCTTGCAAGTTTATAGTCACCTATTATGTGTTATGATCCGACAACCCCGAAGTGACAATAATCGGGATACTTCTCGGTGATGACCGTAGTTTGAGGAGTTCAAGTATTCACTAAGTGATAATGCTTTGGTCCGGTACTCTATTAAAAGGAGGCCTTAATATCCCTTAGTTTCCATTAGGACCTCGGTGCCATGGGAGGGTAGGACAAAAGATGTCATGCAAGTTCTTTTCCATAAGCACGTATGACTATATTCGGAATACATGCCTACATTACATTGATGAACTGGAGCTAGTTGTGTGTCACCCTATGTTATAACTATTACATGAGGAATCACATCCGACATAATTATCCATCACTGATCCAATGCCTACGAGCTTTTCACATATTGTGCTTTGCTTATTTACTTTACCATTGCCACTGTTACAATCGCTACAAAACTACTACCGTTACTTTTGCTACTACTACCGTTACTTCCATACTACTTTGCTACTAAATACTTTGTTGAAGATACTAAGTTATCCAGGTGTGGTTGAATTGACAACTCAACTGCTAATACTTGTGAATATTCTTTGGCTCCCATTATGTTGAATCAATAAATTTAGGTTGAATACTCTACCCTTGAAAACTGTTGCGATCCCCTATACTTGTGGGTTATCAAGACTATTTTCTGGCGCCGTTGCCGTGGAGCATAGCTCTATTCTTTGAGTCACTTGGGATTTATATCTGCTGGTCACTATGAGGAACTTGAAAGACGAAAGAACTAAGATTTTTCCCTCAACTACAAGGGGAGGTAAGGAACTGCCGTCTAGCTCTGCACTAGATTCTCCATCTGTTCGGAGTAAGCTTGCGACACCTAAGCCTGCTACTGCTATGAAATCTGATATGTCGCATGTTATTGATGATGCCACTTCTGCTATGCATGATACTTATGATGAAACTACTTCTGTTCTTGATACTACTGTGCCATTAGGTGAATTTCTTGATGAACCACTTGCTAGGGTTAGAGAGAATGAAATTATTGAAAATGAAATCATTGAAGATAGTGATGATGAAGGTTCTCCCCCTAAATATGAATTACCTGTTGTCCCCGAGGGTTATGTTATGGATGAAGAAACTGCTAGAGATTTTCTTGCTTGCAATGATAGATCTGATCTTAAGAAGTTATTAGTTAAACTGAAATAGAAATCTCTAAATGCTAGAAAGAAATATGACCCTGCTTTTGCTACTTTACCTATCTTTGTTACTAATAAGGATTATGAATTCTCTGTCGATCCTAAGATAATTACTTTGGTTGAATCTGATCCTTTTATGGCATTGAATCTGAAACTGTTGTGGCACATCTTACTAAGTTGAATGATATAGCCACCCTTATCACTAATGATGAGAAATCTTGGTACTATTATATCCTTAAGATATTTCCATTCTCATTAAAGGGTGATACTAAAACTTGCTTTAATCCTCTTGATCCTGGTTGTGTGCGTAGTCCCCGGGATATGATTTATTACTTCTCTGCTAAATATTTCCCTGCTCATAAGAAACAAGCTGCCTTGAGGGAAATATATAATTTTGTGCAAATAGAAGAAGAGAGTCTCCCACAAGCTTGGGGGAGGCTTCTCCGATTACTTAATGCTTTGCCTGATCATCCTCTTAAGAAAAATGAAATACTTGATATCTTTTATAATGGACTAACTGATGCTTCCAAGGACCACTTGGATAGTTGTGCTGGTTGTGTTTTTAGGGAAAGAACAGTAGATCAAGTTGAATTGCTATTGAATAATATGTTGACTAATTAAAATAATTGGACTCTTCCTAAGCCAATTCCTGAGCCAATTGAGCCAACTCCTAAGCCTATTCCTAAACCAACTCCGAAGAAGAGGGGTGTTCTATTTCTCAGTCCCGAAGATATGCAAGAGGCAAAGAAATCTATGAAAGAAAAAGGTATTCAAGCAGAAGATGTTAAGAAATTACCTCCTGTTGAAGAAATACATGGTCTTAATCTACCACCTGTTGAACATGGTCTTGATAACCCGACACATGTAGTAAAGGTAAATTCTCTCTATAGATATGATAAGGTTGAAATCCCATATACCACGTTTCCTAGCCAATGTTTAGATTAATTTGATGACTTTATGGCTAGACAAGAAAACTTCAATGCTTATGTTGGTAGATAATTAAAGAGTAATGCTTACATGATTAGATGCTTGAGTGATTATATGGCTAACTCATTAGCAAATATGCTTCTATGGTTACTACTTGTAAGTGCATCTAGTGCCACCCCTAGTTGGTTTGGGAGTATTGACGACAAAGTTGGTTGAGGGACTAATGCGTTTGTGAGAATTGCAGGATAACGCAGGTAGTGTCCCTCATTGATTCGGTTTACCTACCGGTGATGACCCCTAAAAATGTATGAAGACATTGAAGACAATGGTGGTGTGTGAAGATATTCACACTTAAGTCTATGAGATGAGAAGACATTGAGTGAAGACTATGGAGTGTAAAGACTAAGTCGTTTCGTTGTTTCCTTTTCTTCTTTGTTGAGTCATAGGAACCACCGTACTGTTAAGTGGGGTCCCAGTGAACTAAGTCAGAGTGACTGAAGTGATGCTCAACCCAAATCCTATGTCTTTGAGCGAAGACAATGTGAGCAAATCTTATCCAGAGCTGGATGAGTTAGCTTTGCTTGTAGCCCAAGTAAAGTTGTCGTGTGTGTTTGAAATCTGACTGTTGGAACACGTGCCAGTTCCTTAGTGACCCAGGGTCATTTCGGACATATCTGGTCGGGTTGCCTTGTGGCTATAAATAGCCCACCCCCTACACCATAAATTGGTGGCTGCTCAAAGTTAGTTTACGGCTTTTGTCGTTTTGAGAGCAACCCACCTCGAAGCCTTTGAGAGAGAAATCCTTGCGAGGACAAAGCCCAAACACCCAGAGCCAAAGAGTGTTAGGCATCACTGAAGTCTTTCTATTTGTGTGACGTGAAGACTTATTACACTTGAGTTCTGCATATCCTCCAGCCGGTTAGGCGTCGCGTTTTGAGCATCCAAGAGTCATTGTGGATTGCCGGGTGAACGAAGTCTGTGAAGGTTCGGAAGTCTACCTTGAAGACTTACCAGAGTGATTGGGCGAGGACTGAGTGTCCTTAGCTCAAGGGGAATAAGGTGAAGACACGGTCTTCTGAGTTGAATCTCAGCCTCCCCAACCAGACGTAAAGTTGTCAAAGCAACTGGAACTGGTCCAACAAATCCTGTGTCTTCAACAAGTGACTGGTTCTATCTCTTCCCTCCTGTACTTTGAGTTTGTCTTTGTGAAGTCATTGCTTATCTGTCTTATCTGATTGACTTCATTTCTTGACTACTATTGTTGATTGGCTTCATACTATCTTCCATCCTGATCCTTACTACCTAGCTGCTGTTAGTCTTCGTACGTTACCACTATTGCATACTTGACTATGGCATGCTTTGTGTAGTTATTTTCCGCTGCATATCAATTAGGTCATTTCTATTGTTTATCTTTGAAACTTCCACGTTTTGAAGACTTTGATAAAAATCACCTATTCACCCCCCTCTAGTCGATAACTAGCACTTTCAATTGGTATCAGAGCAAGGTACTCCCTTGTTCTGTGTGATTCGGTTTAACCACCTGGAGTTTAGCTATGTCGACTGCAGGGATAATCAAAGTCTCCGCTGCTTGCCCCGTGTTCGACGGAACAGAATATCCCTACTGGAAGAATAAGATGCGCATGCATATTGAAGCCATTGATGTCGACCTATGGTATATCGTCAAGACGCTGCTGAGATCCCTTGACAACTCCTTTGACACCCTTGCCCTCATGATACAAGAACGTCCTGACTTCAAGACTCTCGATCCGTCTGATATACTTGAGAGGCTCAACACACATGAGTTCCAGCTTTCTAAGAAAAGAGATATCTATGGCCCCAACTACGGCCGAACTCATGCTTTGAAGGCAAAAGTTGTTTCCTCGTCTGAAGAAGAAGAATCTGACTGCAGTTTTGATGATCCTGAAGACATTGGAAGGGAGCTTGCTATGCTTGTGAAGAAGTTCCAGAAATTCACCAAGAAGAAGGGCTTCAGAAAGTCTTCACGATCCAGTTCAAGAAATGATGAAGCTTCCACTCAAGACAACAAGAAGAGAACATGTCACAAGTGTAAGAAGCCTGGGCACTACATCTCTGAGTGTCCTCAGTGGGACAACGAGAAGAAGAAGAAAAAGAGCAAGGAATATGACTCTGATGACAAGAAGAAGAAGAAATCATCAAAGTCTTCTTCCAAGTCCACATCAAAGTCTTCATCTCATAAGAAGAGCTCATCTGGCAAGGCTCGTGCTTCTGTTGGCAAGGAAATGGATTCAGAGGAGGAGTCTGCTTCTGAGGAGGCCGAGGTGGAATCTGAAGCTGAGTCCGACTCTGGCGTTGCGAGTCTGGCTCTAGCCACAGCCTACGTCGCCAAGTACATTTTCAACACTGAAGACAATGACTCCCACACCAAAGCTGATGATGATAAGGACGATCCTGCTCCCACCTACTGCTTCATGGCACGCGGTGCCAAGGTAAAATCACGTGATGCTTACTTTCAAACATCAAGTGAAGATGACTCTGATTGTGAATCTAAACCCAGCTACAAAACACTTGCTAAAATTTCTACTGAACAACAAAGGGCTATGGAACATACTCAAAAACTTTTAGACAAAATGATGACCTGTTGGACGCGGAAATGACACGTTCACAGTCCTTAGTTGAAGACATAAAAAATCTTCATGCTAAGTATCAAGAACTTGAAAGTCTTCATGAGACGCTCTCAACCACTTATGAAAAGCTCTCCTATGATTATCTTCAAAGGAAGCAAGAGCTTGAGAAATTGAAAGTGACTCATGAAGATCTTCAAAAAGAGAATGAGTCATTTCGCGCTCAACAGATCAGTCCCGCTCAGGATGAATTTGAACCACCATGCTTAAAATGCATTGAGCGTGATAACACTGCCTCTATTGCTGAATGTTCCACTTCTGCTACTGTTGCTCTGTCTTCAACTACTGATGTGGTAACTAACCCATCTTCTGAGGATACCACTACTATTGCTGATGAAAATGCTAGGTTGAAAACATTGCTTGAAACAGGGATGTATAAAAGTCTGAAAGGGCATCAGACACTGTGTGATGTCCTCAAAAAGCAGATTCTGAACTGAAACCCTAGGAAAGAGGGTGTTGGGTTCGAGAGGAAAATGAATGCTGATGGTTCCTACTGGAAGCCTGAGCAGTATCCAAAAACCACATGGGTTGCTGCAAAGGAACCTTCAGTGGATCCATCCACTTTATCTGGCTTTACCTGTGCTAATCCTATTATCATTGATGAATCCCTTGATGCAAACTATAAACTATTCAAAAATCAGAATGGTGAAGTGTTTGCCAGGTATATTGGTACTAACTGCAGGAATGGACCGCCAATGAAGAAGATCTGGGTTCCAAAAAGCTGTCTTGAGAATCTTCCTGTGAATGTTGTCATGACACCACCGGGGAAGAAGACAAACCCCAGACCAAAGGCGTCACATGGTCCAATGGCTTCATAGGAAACAGGACTCACCTGAGTCACCCTAACGCCAATGTTTTGCAGGGAAATCACACTCAAACTTATGAATATGAGCGTGTGTCTTCAAACCGCTATGTTCATAATACTAAGAACTTTTCTGCTTATTCATATGAGTATCATTCATCTCCTGCAAGGCTATTTGCTAGGGCTCCAAAGCCGAAATTCTCAGATGCTGCACTTAGACTCATTGCTTCTAAGCCACCCCTAAAGATGTGGGTGGTGAAGAAGAACTAACTCTCTTTTGCAGAACATGGTCTCCAGCCAGCAATCAAAGGCGTCCAATATTATTGCTGGGGACCTAAAACACAAAGGGACGCATGATAAAATGACTTACTATGTATTCCACATATGAATCGCTTACCTGTCATACTGTGTGCTAACTTTCATCTATGCTGTGATAATCCAAGTGTGCATCAACTGCTTATGCTTCACAACATACATTGTGAAGCCTATCCTCCTAACTGCACTGTAGGGTATGACACTTCGTGCTTTAGAATGGATTATGGACAGCGGATGCACTAATCATATGACTGGTGATCAAAGTCTTCTCATGGACTCAACCTTACGTCCATCCGACAAGAGTCAAATCACATTTGCTGACACTGGTAAAGGCAAGGTATTGGGTCTAGGTAGAGTTGCAATCTCAAAGGATCAACACATGGATAAAGTGATGCTTGTTGAATCCCTTGGATTCAACTTAATGTCTGTCTCAATGCTTTGTGACTTAAACATGATTGTGATATTCGGAAAATATCGTTGCCTTGTACTAATGGAATCTGACAAGTCTCTAGTCTTTGAAGGGTATAGGAAAGGTGATCTATACATGGTAGATTTCTCAGCAGGACCACAGCTTGCCGTCTGTCTTCTTGCAAAAGCTTCAGAATGCTGGCTCTGGCATCGAAGGCTGGGGCATGCTGGCATGAGGAACTTGCACACACTCGTCAAGAAGAAGCATGTCATAGGCATCAAAGGTGTCAAGTTCAAGAAAGATCATTTGTGTGCTGCTTGCGAAGCTGGGAAGATGACGAGGGCCAAGCACCCCTCGAAGACAATCATGACGACATCTCAACCCTTTGAGCTGTTGCACATGGACTTATTTGGCCCTACTCACTACTCCACCCTCACAACAACGGCGTGTCTCTATGGCTTCGTCATTGTTGATGACTACTCAAGATATACATGGGTGCACATAATTCTCTACAAGACTGAAGTACAAGATGTCTTCAGACGATTCGCAAATTGAGCAATGAACAATTATGGCGTCAAGATCAAGCATATCAGAAGTGATAATGGCACTGAATTCAAGAACACCAACCTTGATCTATACCTGGATACAATGGGAATCACTCATGAATTTTCTGCTCCGTACACACCTCAACAAAATGGCATTGTTGAACGCAAGAACAGAACCCTCATTGAGATGGCTCGAACAATGCTCGATGAGTACAAGACACCAAGAAAGTTCTGGCCTGAAGCTATTGATACTCCATGTCACATCATTAACCATGTTTACATCCACAAGCTTATGGGCAAAACATCCTATGATCTCCTTACTGGCAAGAAGCCAAATGTCAGCTACTTCAGAGTTTTTGGTGCTAAATGCTGGATCAAGGATCCCCATCACAAGTCAAAATTTGAACCCAAACCTCACGAAGGCTTCATGCTCGGCTATGGAAAGGATTCGCACTCTTACAGAGTCTTCAACCTCTTCCACTACAAAATCGTTGAAACAGTGGATGTGCGATTTGATGAAACCAATGGTTCACAACGAGAGCTCCTGCCAAGCACACTAGACGAAGCTCCTTCCAGTGAATCTATCAAGCTGACGGGAACTGGTGAAATCATGCCCTCTGAAGCACAGCCCGAAGAGGAACTTATCATCTCTGCACCAAACCAACCTGAAGACAATGCTCAGACCAAAGACAATCCTTCCAATGATGACAATGATCAGCATGAGCAAGGTCTTCGTCCAGTTCATCCTCATGTTGCAAATGAAGTACAAATTGAGAAGATAATTGATAGCATCAATGCATCTGGTCCGCTACGATCAAGAGCAACACAGTTAGCAAATTTCTGTGGGCATTTTTCATTTGTATCAATATCTGAACCCAAGAAAGTTGCTGAAGCCTTTATGGAACCTGAATGGATTCAAGCAATTCAAGAAGAACTTCAACAGTTCAAGCTGAATAATGTTTGGGAACTTGTCAAGCGCCCTGACCCTCGCAAGCATAACATTATTGGCACAAAATGGATATATCGGAACAAACAAGATGAGCATGGTCAAGTCATCAGAAACAAAGCACGTCTTGTGGCACAAGGATATACTCAAGTTGAAGGAATTGACTTCGATGAAACATTTGCTCCTGTGTCTAGGCTTGAAGCTATTCGCATACTGCTAGCCTATGCAAATCACCACAACATCCTGCTATATCAAATGGATGTGAAAAGTGCTTTCCTCAATGGCAAGATTGAAGAAGAAGTGTATGTTGCTCAACCACCTGACTTTGAAGATCCAAAACATCCTGATATGGTGTACAAACTTAACAAAGCACTGTATGGCCTCAAACAAGCTCCTCGCGCTTGGTATGATACAATCAAAGACTTCCTGAAGAGCAAAGGTTTCAAACCAGGATCTCTAGATCCCACACTCTTCACGAAGACATATGATGGTGAACTGTTTGTGCGCCAAATATATGTGGATGACATAATCTTCGGCTGCACCAACCAGAAGTATAGTGATGAGTTTGGATACATGATGCAAGAGCAATATCAGATGTCCATGATGGGTGAGATGAAGTTCTTCCTTGGTCTTCAAATTCGTCAGCAAAGAAATGGCATCTTCATATCTCAAGAAAAATATCTCAAAGATTGTCTGAAGAAGTTCGGCATGCAAGGATGCAAAGGTTACACGACGCAATGCCAGCCAAATATCATCTTGGTCCCGACGACAATGGTAAAGAGTTCGATCAAAAGGTATACCGCTCCATGATTGGTTCTTTACTTTACCTATGTGCATGTAGGCCAGATATTATGCTTAGTGTTTGCATGTGTGCTCGATTCCAAGCGGCACCAAAGGAATCGCATCACTTAGCTATGAAGCGAATTCTTAGATATTTGGCTTACACCCCAACACTCGGATTATGGTATCCAAAGGGCTCAAGGTTTGATCTGGTTGGATTCTCGGATGCTGATTATGCTGGTGACAAGGTGGATCGCAAGTCAACATCAGAAACATGTCACTTTCTAGGATGATCACTTGTCTGTTGGTCTTCAAAGAAGCAGAACTGTGTATCACTCTCAACTGCTGAATCTGAATACATTGCTGTTGGATCATGTTGTGCTCAGCTTCTATGGATGAAGCAAACTCTCAAGGACTATGGCATCAATATGAAGCAAGTGCCTCTCTTCTGCGACAACGAAAGCGCCATCAAGAGTGCCAACAATCCAGTTCAGCACTCGAAGACAAAGCACATTGAAATTCGTCATCATTTTCTCAGAGATCATGTCATGAAGAAAGATATTGACATCATTCACGTCAACACTGAAGAGCAACTGGTAGATATCTTCACAAAGCCCTTGGATGAGAAAAGGTTTTGCAAGTTACGGTGTGGGCTAAATATCTTGGAATCCTCAAATGTCCTGTGATCAGGCACACATCCTAACAATTATGCATGTTGATGACTTAGATGTGCAACACACGAAGTAAAGTATATATTCAGTCAATGAAGACTTGCATTTTGAGTGTGAATACATTAATGTGGAATTTGACTTCAGAGCGCCATGATAATTGTGCGCCGTGTCTTGGGCCTAATACTTCCTATACGGTGGGTAACGCCACCACCAAAATCTCTTGGTTTGAAGTGTTCCACTCATGGCGTTATTGTTGAATACCTTCGCATATTGATTTGTCTTCGACTTTCAACTTATCTTCATGATTTACTTCACTATGTTGAGTTGATTGCTTTCTTATATATATATATATATATACTAGTATTATGTCCTCTATAGCATTCACTTATAGCTCTGTTTTCACTGTTGAATCTTTTGAACTAAGTGAATGTGATCGGACCCTAATCTCTCTATGCTTACTATCTCAAACTCTATCTGTCCAAATCATATGCATTCTATTGAAACTGTCGAATGTCTTCTCTGCATCCTTGCCAGCAGAAGACACAGAGACAAATATCAAGTCCTATTTAAGTGATTCATATTTATTGTCGATATCCGGAGAAGCCGGAACAACCATCCAACAAACTTGGCGGGCGTGGGAACGTGGGACAACTCTGAGTATGTTGCATGCTTGCCACGTGTCCCACAGATGTGAACAGACAGGGGCACCTGCGTAATTGCGCTATGCTGCACACCTACTTATAAATACGTGTTCCCTGCGGTCAAGAAAACCTTCTTCCACCTCTCCACCTCGTCAAAACCCTAGCGCCACCGCTAGCTCTCGACGACGCCGGCGACGAAGTGCTTAGCTGCCGTGACTTCTCCGACGCCGTCCTCACGCCGGCCGCGGGCATCGTCCTCTCCGCCGCCACCGTAGGTGTCCTCCGTCGCCAAGTTAGGGCATGGTGGACTAAACTACTCGGTCTCCAAATTCTTCCCATCTAGCAGTTCTTCGTGTGGTAAATATAACTCTATTTTTACCAGCTTTTTGATCCTCAATGATTCATCCAACTTACCAAAATTGGTTTCTGTCTATACAAAGTTAGATCTACTCTGTCTGCATCTCATACTGCCTAGTATATTCAATTAAGCTTCACATCTAGTTAGATTCCTCACTTGTACTTATTCACGGATTCGTACAAATCTGGAACCGACTCTCAACATATAAGTGAATGTCTTCGCAACATGTGGTCAATGTCTTCAAACTGATTTATTGTCAAAATCTTCTGAGAATGCATATGACCTCTCCCCCTTCCCTCGCATCTCTAATGCTGTCACAGGTACATGTCCGTGGGAGAATCCCTAGGTTCTCATAGTCTGCATTCGTTTGCAGAATTCTTACAGCAACACATTGATTCTCCTGAAGCCAGTTCCTGTCTGACCAGCAAGCGAAAGCCTTTGAAGCCTTTGAACATATTGAAACTGTTCAATTTGAAGTTCATGGCTACAGAGAAATCTGTCAGGAAGGGTGGCAGACAGCGTCGTGGGGGAACTTCAAAGGATTTGCCTGATGATCTTGCAGAAATCTACAAAACAGATCCTGAAGAAGATTACAGTCAGCGCAAGACTCGAATCCAATGTATTCGACGCTATTGGGCTGAACAGTGGTACAAGTACAAGTTCGTGACCTAGGAGTACGCTGAGAAAAATGCTATCAAGAGCCCTTGGGTGATATTCTCTATCTAGGCCTTCCCCCCAAGAACAAAGCTGAAGCCATTGCGCAAGAATTCTATCCTTGCATGGTCCGTGGACCACAGCCTGAAGAAGCCGACCCATCATCATTGCTCTGGTGTCGTGACGACAATCTCTTCAAGCGCAATTTTCAGTATGCTAAGGCTTCAGCAAAGGAAAACAAGAAGTCATGGGGATTAGACTTCAATCCTGGTCCTTCTGCTCCCCGTGATGATGGCACACATGAAGCTGAAGAGAATAGAATTGGCCCTTTTGCAAACCTTGATGGCCTCATCTCCTACATCTTGGTACAAGGTGCCAAAGTGGATCATTCTGACAATAATGCTGATTCTGATGAAGCCCCAGCTCCTACTCCAAGGCCGCAGAAGCCAAAGAAGATTAAGGCTTCATCATCAGCTGCACCTCCAAAAGCTTCTCGTGTGAAGCCACTGGCCACTGCACCTCCTGAAGTCAGTGTGCAGTATGAAGATCTTTAACGCATCTCCAAGAAGACGGAGAAGAAAAAGAAAATCGTCAAGAGTACTGATCAGGCTTTGACTCCTGCTGCTATTCTGCGTGAAGAGCCCATTGATCTGTCCAGTGATGACGATCTTGCAGATGATGCTCTTCAGCAACTGATCAAGAGCAAGGAAGAACCAGAGATCTTCAACAACTTGCCTCTCTTTGACGTGGCAATCATCCATAACTTCATTGATGAGTGGTTTGACACACCAAATCTCAGCTTTGATGATCTGCAACTTCCAATTGGCCTTAGCGTCGCCTTCAATGGCGCCATTGCTTCTGAGCTAGCTATTGCTCAGCGCATCGTCGAACTGAAGCACAAGATTGACTATGAAAAGGCTCAGTTCAAGAAGCATGTGGCCACGCTCAACGTGCAAGATGTCAGGAACTTCAAGATCATGCTGCACGAGCTCAAAGAAGCCTTTCACAAGAAGCATGAAGAAGCTCGAGGCTCTAGAGAGCATATGAAGAGTCTGGCTGACAGGTGTGTGCTTGCCTACAATGAGGCTGAGAAGCGCAAGGCTCTTGGTCGTCCTGGCATCAACCCAAGGATGGCTGCAAAGAAGAAGAAATCGACTGTCCATTCTGCACCTTCAAGGCCAGATGAACCTCGCATTGTCTTCCCAAGCAGCATGATTGGCTCGAAGCCACGAGTCACTACTACCGCTTCAGAACAGAAAAAGACGAGGGCTGCAGAGGCTGAAGCCAGAAAAAGGAAAACCTCCGAAGCCTCTGAATCTGCTCCCTCCAAGAAGAAGCGCAAGACCAAGAAGAGTCGGGCTGCTCCCACAAAGCCCCTTGTCTTGAACCCATCTTAGTGGTTCGTCCTGCATCTACATCCCAAGAACTTCGCATGACTATTCATGAGCCTGCTTCCACAGAGGCTCCTGAAGCTGAAGAGATTCCCGCAGCTGAACCCACCGCTGCTGAAGACATTGGTCAAGATGACAATGTTGAAGATGATGAAGTTCTTACCCAAATTGAATATAATGTGGTATCATCGCCTGTTCGTACGAACAGCGAAATCATCAGCATTGGTCGTCCTCTGACGCCAATTGCTCAGGATGCTTCATGGGTTGATCGCCCTCAAGAACAAGACTCCCCCAGCACTCCCCAACAACAACAAACCACACCATCCGTACAAGTTCAAGAGGATGAGGACCTGCCCACTCCATTTCCAAAGGCGTCCCCTGTACTACAAAGGCTTCGCAAAGGACCAAGGCCTCAAGCCCCTCTTCCGACCGTTCCATAAGGAGAAGTGCACCATCAACCAGTTGCACCTCAAGTGTTTTCAGAAGCCACTCCTGCTGTGAATGTCTCTGCGTCTGAAGCACCAGCTGCTGAAGACAATCCGGCTGCATCAGCCAATGACGAACGTCAAGAAGAACGTGTCTCTACACCCCCCATTCCTGAAGAAGTTGTTCACAATGTGAATGTGTCTGTGCCTGACCCTCCAGCTCAGCAAGTGGAGGTTGAAAACCTTGAGGCTGCCACCACCAACACCAATGAAGCCGATGACATAGTCATGGCTAAAGCAAATGTGGAGCCTGTCCCAAGCCCCATACCAGAAGCCAATGCTGATAATGCACCTGAAGCTTCTGATGTGCAGCCCGAAGCCACTGTTGCTGCCACTGCTCCTGTTCCGCCACCAAGGCCCTATACAATTGAGCAAGCATACAACCATGGTGAGCTAATCACCGTAAGATGGCCTGTTCTGGTCCCTCCGCCTACTGTCTCTGGTCCTCAATTTCACTATCACATTGAGCATAGGCCTCCGGTCCAGAAGCCAAAGCCAAGACTGCCAAGGTTTCCTGGTATTGCCACATCTGTCGGGTCTTTCAATGCAAATGGCTTCAAGAGCCACAACACATTCTTTGACAGCTCAAAGAACCCCTACATGAAGCCAAGAATATCATCAGATCGGTTCTGGAGTCATCAGCAGCGAAGCTATTACTCTCGTGTTCTGTATGATCAAGGGCACATTTTCCCTCATATGCGCCTCAACACTGAAGCCATTGCTGGACTGCCCTGCTTACAAGAAGCACTTGACTGCTTTCGTGATGCAGGTCTGCTCAGCTTTGTCATAGACAAAGAACATTGGAATGAAGAGCTATTGCTTCAATTCTATGCTACACTCCACATTCACGGTTATAACAGAGATACGAAGACATGGGTTCTCGAGTGGATGACAGGAAATGTTCATCATGAATCCAAAGCTCTTGACATCATTGAGCTTACAGTCCTATACACTCCTGGAGAGCTCTATGAACCTGGTTGTCAAAACCACCACAATGCATTGGAGAGCATCTTCCATAAGCCTGAACCCAATATGAGCCAGATGTTGAGCATGATGAAGCCTTTGCCACGTGATGCTGAATATCCAAAGGAGTTCTTTGTTGATGACCTTGAGTATCTGCCGTGCACCATATATCACATCATCAGGCGGACTCTATGGCCTATCAAAGGACATTCATCAGCTGCAAAACTCGAAGGAGCCATGAAGACATTGGTCTTTTACATCCTCAATGGCATCAGCTTCAATGCGCAAGATTTCTTCATCAGGCAACTGGCTGCATCTGGATCTGACCTCTTCGGACTGAAATTCTATGCTCCATGGGTCATGCGCCTCATCAAGCAACACTCTGCTATCAACTATCAACCATCTGCTCGCAATCATGTGATCTTCCTACCAGAGGTTGATATGTCAGTTGAAGCCATATATCCTGAACCTGCCAAGAAGCCTCTTTGTCTTCAGAATGCTGAACATCAAAGCTTCACTCAGCCTATGGAAGGAGTCCAAGCTGTCACGCGTGTCTATCCAATGGCTGGAAATATTCGTCTGCCTCATCGTGCATCAACTCAAGCCACTGCGAGCACCATTGCTCAAAGGCCTCGGAAGAGCTCTCTGGTCCTCAATGACCGAGAAGTTCTTGTGGCCCTAAATCAGAAGCAAGATAAGCATCATTTTTGGCTAAAGCGTCAGATGCAAAGCCTCTTGGTGGATGTAAATTGCATTCGAAACCTTGCCACCAAGAATGCATTTGTCACTCACGAAACTTATCGGCGTTCATGGAAGAGTTTGACCCTACTAAGTGCTGAAGCTGATCTTCAAGACGATGGCTTCACTGAAAGATTCAAGTTTGACTCCACTCCTCCACGGAATGCTGTCCTACGAAGAACTCCATCTCTTGAAGACTTTGATTATTCTTCCTCCGTGGCAACTGTCAATGCCAATGTCATCGGTGATGAAGACGATGCTACTTCACCGCCCCCTACTTCTACACGCATCGACACTGCACCAAGTTCGTCTGCACCACCAAACGACAACGACAACCCTACTGCTTCAACTACTCCTCATCAGGACGAGTAGATGCTCTATGTCTTCAAACCTTTTTGGTCATTGCTGACAAAAGGGGGAGAAGCGTATGAGTTTGATAGTCTTCAAGCAGGTTCATTAGGTAGGTTGCTTTATATTTTTTCCTAGTGCTTACAACTCTTGCCTTTGATACACTTTGTTCTTAGAGTTGTAACACTTAAACTTGATGGTCGTCTGCTACTTATTTGCGTTTTCACGTGTGATGATAACTTCCGCACTTAGATCATTCTGCAGACGTCCATTTGTCATTATGCATGTCATTCTCTTAGCTATATCATTTCATGCATGATGAATTATCTTCATAAGTTGAAGAGGATCTCCACAAGTACAACCTGCCATGTGCATTTGCATTCCAAAAGCAAATTATTTATATGCACATCTTCAGGGGGAGCCCTTGCCACTTATGAAGACAATACGCTATCCTTTACAATTTCACATACTTCTTTCCCGTTGAAAACTTCAACCAGTTTGTCATCAATCACCAAAAAGGGGGAGATTGTAAGTGCATCTAGTGCCACCCCTAGTTGGTTTTGGAGTATTGACGGCAAAGTTGGTTGAGGGACTAATGCATTTGTGAGAATTGCAGGATAACGCAGGTAGTGTCCCTCATTGATTCGGTTTACCTACCGGAGATGACCCCTAAAAATGTATGAAGACATTGAAGACAATAGTGGTGTGTGAAGATATTCACATTGAAGTCTATGACATGAGAAGACATTGAGTGAAGACTATGGAGCGCGAAGACTGAGTCGTTTCATTGTTTCCTTTTCTTCTTTGTTGAGTCATAGGAACCACCGTACTGTTAAGTGGGCTCCAAGTGAACTAAGTCAGAGTGACTAAAGTGATGCTCAACCCAAATCCTATGTCTTCGAGCGAAGACAATGTGAGCAAATCTTATCCAGTGCTGGATGAGTCAGCTTTGCTTGTAGCCCAAGTAAAGTTGCCGTGTGTGTTTGAAATCTGACCGTTGGAACGCGTGTCAGTTCCTTAGTGACCCAGGGTCATTTCGGACATATCAGGTCGGGTTTCCTTGTGGCTATAAATAGCCCACCCCCTACACCATAAATTGGTGGCTGCTCAAAGTTAGTTTACGGCTTTTGTCGTTTTGAGAGCAACCCACCTCGAAGCCTTTGAGAGAGAAATCCTTGCGAGGACAAAGCCCAAACACCCAGAGCCAAAGAGTGTTAGGCATCACTAAAGTCTTTCTGTCTGTGTGACCTGAAGACTTATTACACTTGAGGACTGTGTATCCTCCAGCCGGTTAGGTGTCGCGTTCTGGGCATCCAAGAGTCATTGTGGATTGCCGGGTGAACAAAGTCTGTGAAGGTTTGGAAGTCTACCTTGAAGACTTACCAGAGTGATTGGGCGAGGACTGGGTGTCCTTAGCTCAAGGGGAATAAGGTGAAGACACGGTCTTCTGAGTTGAATCTCAGCCTCCCAAACCAGACGTACAGTTGTCACAGCAACTGGAACTGGTCCAACAAATCATGTGTCTTCAACAACTGACTGGTTCTATCTCTTCCCTCCTTTACTTTGAGTTTTTCTTCGTGAAGTCATTGCTTATCTGTCTTATCTGATTGACTTCATTGCTTGACTACTATTGTTGATTGGCTTCATACTATCTTCCATCCTGATCCTTACTACCTAGCTGCTGTTAGTCTTCGTACGTTACCACTATTGCATACTTGACTATGGCATGCTTTGTGTAGTTTATCTTCCGCTCCATATCAATTAGGTCATTTCTATTGTTTATCTTCGAAACTTCCATGTTTTGAAGACTTCGATAAAAATCGCCTATTCACCCCCCCCTCTAGTCGATAACTAGCACTTTCACTACCCAAGGAGAACAAGTACTTAAAGCTCAAAGTGATTTGCTTGATGAATTAAATAATAAACATGATTTTGTTGTTAGAGTGGCTACTAGAACTGGTAAAATGACTCAGGAACCTTTGTATCCTGAAGGCCACCCTAAGAGAATTGAGCAAGATTCTCAGAAAAATAATTTAGATGCACCTAGTCCTTCTAAAAAGAAGAAAAAGAAAAATGATAGGACTTTGCATGCTTCTAGTGAACCTGTTGTAAACACACCTGAGAATTCCAATGATATTTCTATTTCTGATGCTGAAACACAATCTGGTGATGAACATGAACCTAGTGATAATGCTAATGATAATGTTCATGTTGCTGCTCAACCTAGCAATAATAATGATGTAGAGATTGAACCTGCTGTTGATCTTGATAACCCACAATCAAAGAATCAACATAATGATAAGAGAGATTTTGTTGGTAGGAATCACGGTAAAGAAAGAGAACCATGGGTTCAGAAACCCATGCCTTTTCCTCCCAAGCCATCCAAGAAAAAGGATGATGAGGATTTTGATTGCTTTGCTAAAATGATTAGACCTATCTTCTTACGTATGCGCTTAACTGATATGCTTAAAATGAATCCTTATGCTAAGTACATGAAAGATATTATTACAAATAAAAGAAAGTTACCGGAAGCTGAAATTTCCACCGTGCTTGCTAATTACACTTTTAAAGGTGGAATACCAAAGAAACTTGGAGATCCAGGAGTACCAACTATACCATGCTCCATTAACAGAAACTATGTTAAAACTGCTTTATGTGATCTTGGAGCCGGTGTTAGTGTTATGCCTCTCTATTTATATCATAGACTTGAATTGAATAAGTTGACACCTACTGAAATATCTTTGCAAATGGCTGATAAATCAACTGCTATACCTGTCGGTATTTGTGAGGATGTGCCTGTTGTGGTTGCAAATGTCACTATCTTAATAGACTTTGTTATTCTTGATATTCCCGAGGACGATAGTATGTCGATTATCCTTGGTAGACCCTTTTCGAATACTGCAGGGTCTGTATTGTTTGCAACAAAGGCAATGTCAGTTTTCATGTTAATGGTAATGAGCATACGGTATACTTTCCACGGAAACAACCTCAAGTTCATAGCATCAATTCTATTGGAAAAATTCCAACTATTCTTATTGGAGGTTTTGAATTTCCTCTCCCTTCTGTCAAGAAGAAATATGATATTCTTATTATTGGGGATATTCATATCCCCGTTGAGGTAACCTAGTGTCATTTGAAATTTCTCCGGTTCCATGTTATTCAGAATGAGTTTGTTAACTAGACTTGATCAACCTTGTTAGTGGATTCCTTTTGATGATCATGAGATGGATGAAACTAGAAGGCACAACCTTATGTACCCTTTTTTACTATCTGTTATTTAGCCTAAATAAAGTAAAAATAGTATTATATGTCTCCTTTTTGAATTATCCATGCAATAAAAAATATCCTGTAAATAAAAGTTCTCCAAATGACCTGCCAATTTAGTATGATTTTTTTTGGAATATTTGAGAATTTTTGGCACTGAGAACACAGCAGGGGGAGCTGGCACCTGGCCACGAGGGTCCAGGGCGCGCCCACCCCTGCCTCGTGGGCCCACGGTGGCCCCCCTCCACTTATTCCTGCACCCACACACTTCTTCTTCCTCCCAAAAAAATCACCATCCAGCTCAAGCACGAGTTCTAGCTCATTTTGCTGCGATTTTCGATCTCCTTGCTGAAAGCTCCATTCACGAAACTGCTTTGGGAGATTGCTCCTTGGTATGTGACTCCTCCAATGGTCCAATTAGTTTTTGTTCTAGTGCTTTATTCATTGAAATTTTTTGCTGCCTAGGTGACCCTGTTCTTGAGCTTGCATGTCAAATTTATGAGGTCCCAAGTAATTCTAATGCATGATATAGGCTCTAGGCACTTGTGGGAGTAGTTGTTATCAATTTTATTAAGTTTGAATCACTTTTATTTTGAGTTACTAAAAATTTCAGAAATTTTCAGAAAATGATGAAGAGATTTTTGAGGGGCTCTTCTAGCCAAGGCTCCAAGGATAAACAAGTTAAGGAGAAAGAAAAGACCAAGTATAATCTTCCTCGCGTGGCGGAAGTACGGCCGTGTGAGTGGCCTTGTGATAATTTCTTGAGAGCAGCCGGAATTTATGAAGACTTTTATTCTTTGGATGATAATGCGGGCCTCACTGACTTCCTCCACGACCGGATCGAACAGTATCTCTTACTCACCAATACTTTCGTGCAAAACTTCTACTATTATCCTAAGAATTCACCTCCTTTAGTAGCTTTTCATTTATATGATGAGGCTAGGGAGATGTCATTACGTAATTTTTGCGCGGTTTGCAGAATACTCTTCGAGGGCAGCTTAGAGGAACCACATCGTAAAGATGTGGATGGTTTTATTGATACTATTACTGTAGGGGAATCTAGGAAGGTTTCCGATGCAAGAATAACTAGCATACGTTTTCCTGTTTTACGCTACTTTGCCATATTTGCTAGTAGATGCTTAATTGGTCGCGGAAACTGTGGAAACCTTGGTATTCCTGATATTATTATTTTGTTCCATGCTTTATTTTGTGATAACTCTTATAGTATGGGTGCTGTTATTGCCAAACGTTTAAGCCTAAACCATACAAAGGGTCCCATCTTTGGAGGCATCTATGCTGCACGCCTTGCTAAACACTTCGGGATACCTATTAGGCATTATGAAAAAGAGGAAAAACTGCTGCCCCCTACTTTTCTAGATTATAAGAGCATGGTAGCACATGAGTTTATTGTTAACAATGATGATAAGATGCTTCTATATAACTTGAGATTTAATAAGAAACACAATGAGATTATTATCTTGCCTGCGCCTTCTTTGTTTGATTTAACTGCAGGCCATTACCTCGTCTTGCCATCGGCCGTGTACGCGCACCGAGGCCAGACATCAGCTTCAGAGCCTGAGCCGGAACCACCACTGGATCCTTATCATCCATCATCTTATCGGTGGGATCCGGAGCAGATCGCCAGCCAGTGGCAGTATGATGACACTCCTCAGTACACCGGGGAGAGTAGCCGCGATCCATGGCCATAGACCAACTTAGGCCAAAATCCTAAGTTTGGGGGAGTACGTATTTCTCACTAACATTACATTCATGTTCACACACTCATTCTAGTAGTCGGTGCTCATACTTTTTCATTGTACTATCCATGCTAGTTTAATTTCTTTTTCTAGCTTTCTTCTTCTGTGTTTGATGAACCTTAAGAAAAACAAAAAAAAATAGTTAGTTTAATTTCCATGCTTGTAGTGGTAATTAAAAGAAAACCCAAAGGGATTTCTCGTTCTTCTTTTGATTTTTGGGAGATTTCTCGTGTAAATAGTTTTATTTCTTTTCTTTCCTTTGGGGGTCGAGAGGAGAAGAGCATAATGAAAATGCTTAGTGGCTGTAATATGCATGATTGTTGATTTAACCTAGAGCCCATATTACCTTGTCTTCTCCCTTGAATTGAATTCTTGCAGATTCCAGCTTAGTCCAATGCACGTGCACTATTATTATTATACACATCGTTCGGTCATGCAAGTGAAAGGAAATAATGATGATATATGATGGACATGCTGAGATGAGAGAAGCTGGTATGAACTCGACCTCTCTTGTTTTTGTAAATATGATTAGTTCATCGTTCCTGTTTCAGCCTATTATGAATAAACATGTTTGCAATGACAATTAGAGATTATAGTTTCTTATGCCATGCTTAATTAGCTATGAGTTTATAATGGTTTATATTGCGTGCCAACATGCTATTAAAATGGTTGTGATGTGGCATGGTAGGGTGGTATCCTCCTTTGAATGATTCGAGTGACTCGACTTGGCACAAGTTCACGCATGTAGTTGAAACAAAATCAACATAGCCTTCACGATATTTATGTTCTTGGTGGATTAGATCCTACTCATGCTTGCACTCAGTGTTGATTAATTTTAATACATGTTCATGACTGCTGTCGCTCTCTCAGTTGGTCGCTTCCCAGTCTTTTGCTAGCCTTCACCTGTACTAAGCGAGAATACTACTTGTGCATCCAAACTCCATAAACCCCAAAGTTATTCCATATGAGTCCACCAAACCTTCCTATATGCGGTATCTACCTGCCGTTCCAAGTAAATTTGTATGTGCCAAACTCCAAACCTTCAAATGAAATTCTATTTTGTATGCTCGAGCAGCTCATGTATCAACTAGGGCTGTCTGTATCTTCCATGCTACGTGGGTTGTTCTCAAGAGGAGTGGACTCCGCTCCTCATTCATGAGAAAATGGCTGGTAACCGGGATGCCCAGTCCCATGATCAAAAAGATCAAACCAAATCAAAATAATTAAACAAAACTCCCCCAGGATTGTTGCTAGATGGAGGCACCCATTGTTTCGGGCAAGCCATGGATTGATCCTTGTTGGTGGTGGGGGAGTATAAACTTTACCATTCTTTTTGGGAACCGCCTATAATGTATGTAGCATGGAAGATATCGAGATCTCATAGTTGTTACGTTAACGATGAAAGTATAACGCTCAAATATTATTCATATCTATTTCAAAATTGAGTTGTGGCACCTCTACAAATCCCTGCTTACCTCTGCGAAGGGCCTGTCTATTTACTTTTATGTTGAGTCATCATCCACTTATTAAGAAGCACCCGCTGGAGAGCCCGCTGTCATTTGCATGCATTGCTCTTAGTTTATATTGGGTATGACTTGACTGGATCTCTTTTACCATGAATTACAATGTTTAGTCAGTCCTTGATCTTTAATGGTGCTCTACATTCATGTTTTGCGGTCTCGGAAAGGGCTAGCGAGATACCATCTTGTCATATCATATTATGATTATTTTGAGAAAGTGTTTTCATCCGAGTTTTATTATTATTGCTCGCTAGTTGATTATGCCATTGACATGAGTAAACATGAGACCTAAGTGTTATTGTAAATATGGTTAGTTCATAATCTTTGCTGAAAACTTGAATGCTGGCTTTACATATTTACAACAACAAGAGCAAACAGAGTTTGTAAAAGTTTTTCTTTATCACTTTCAGTTTGTCAACTGAATTGCTTGAGGACAAGCAAAGGTTTAAGCTTTGGGGAGTTGATACGTCTCCGTCGTATCTACTTTTCCAAACACTTTTGCCCTTGTTTTGGACTCTAACTTGCATGATTTGAATGGAACTAACCCGGACTGACCCTGTTTTCAGCAGAACTGCCATGGTATTATTTTTTTGCAGAAATAGAAGTTCTCGGAATGGCCTGAAAATCCAAGGAGCAACTTTTCAGAATTAATAAAAAATACCGGCGAAAGAAATAGCGTCAGGGACCCACACCGTGTCCACGAGGGTGGGGGCGCGCCCCCTGCCTCGTGGGCCCCCTGGATGTCCACCGACCTCAACTCCAACTCCATGTATTTGCTTCCACGGAGAAAAAAATCAGAGAAAAAGTTTCATCGCGTTTTACGATATGGAGCCGCCGCCAAGCCCTAATCTCTCTCGGGATGGCTGATCTGGAGTCCGTTCGGGGCTCCGGAGATGGGGATTCGTCGCCGTCGTCATCATCAACCATCATCCATCACCAATTTCATGATGATCACCGCCATGCGTGAGTAATTCTTTCGTAGGATTGCTGCACAGTGATGGGTTAGATGAGATTTACCATGTAATCAAGTTAGTTTTGTTAGGGTTTGATCCCTAGTATCCACTATGTTCTGAGATTGATGTTGCTATGACTTTGCCATGCTTAATGCTTGTCACTAGGGCCCGAGTGCCATGATTTCAGATCTGAACCTATTATGTTTTCATGAATATATGTGAGTTCTTGATCCTATCTTTCAAGTCTATAGTCACCTATTATGTGTTATGATCCTACAACCCTGAAGTGACAATAATCGGGATACTTCTCGGTGATGACCGTAGTTTGAGGAGTTCATGTATTCACTAAGTGCTAATGCTTTGGTTCGGTACTCTATTAAAAGGAGGCCTTAATATCCCTTAGTTTCCATTAGGACCCCGCTGCCACGGGAGGGTAGGACAAAAGATGTCATGCAAGTTCTTTTCCATAAGCACGTATGACTATATTCGGAATACATGCCTACATTACATTGATGAACTGGAGCTAGTTCCATGTCACCCTATGTTATAACTATTACATGAGGAATCACATCCGACATAATTATCCATCACTGATCCAATGCCTACGAGCTTTTCAAATATTGTGCTTTGCTTATTTACTTTACCTTTGCTATTGTTACAATCGCTACAAAACTGCTACCGTTACTTTTGCTACTGTTACCGTTACTTCCATACTACTTTGCTACTAAATACTTTGCTGCAGATACTAAGTTATCCATGTGTGGTTGAATTGACAACTCAATTGCTAATACTTGAGAATATTCTTTGGCTCCCCTTGTGTCGAATCAATAAATTTGGGTTGAATACTCAACCCTCAAAAACTGTTGCGATCCCCTATACTTGTGGGTTATCAACAACCTGTCATGAAAAGTATCTTTCTGCCAGCAACTTGTCAGGCCCGTCTCAAGATGCTAATGTTTGAGGTATGCTACAGCCATAAGCCCATACCCCTTTATATTGCTCACGACAGAAGGCAGTCGAATCTATGGTACATATCTCATGCTCGAGACAAAGAAACAAAACAGACAAGTCAGTGCCTGATGACCCACAAGTATAGGGGATCTATCATAGTCCTTTCGAGAAGTAAGAGTGTCGAACCCAACGAGGAGCAACAGGAAATGACAAGCGGTTTTTAGTAAGGCATTCTCTGCAAGCACTAAAATTGTAGGTAATAGATAGTTTTGTGATAAGATAATTTGTAACGGGTAACAAGAAATGAAAGTAAATAAGGTGCAGCAAGGTGGCCCAATCCTTTTTGTAGCAAAGGACAATCCGGGACAAATTCTTATAATGAGAAAAACGCTCCCGAGGACACATGGGAATTATCGTCAAGCTAGTTTTCATCACGCTCATATGATTCGCGTTCCTTACTTTGATAATTTGATATGTGGGTGGACCGGTGCTTGGGTGCTACCCTTTCTTGGACAAGCATCCCACTTATGATTAAACCCTATTGCAAGCATTCGCAACTACAAAACAAGTATTAAGGTAAACCTAACTACAACATGAGGCATATGGATCCAAATCAGCCCCTTATGAAGCAACACATAAATTAGGGTTTAAGCTTCTATCACTCTAGCAACCCATCATCTACTTATTACTTCCCAATGCCTTCCTCTAGGCCCAAATAATGGTGAAGTGTCAGGTAGTCGACATTCACATAACACCACTAGAGGAGAGACAACATACATCTCATCAAAATATCGAATGAATACCAAATTCACATGACTACTAATAGCAAGACATCACCCATGTCCTCAGGAACAAACGTAACTACTCACAAATCATATTCATGTTCATGATCAGAGGGGTATTAATATGCATTAAGGATCTGAACAAAGGATCTTCCACCGGATAAACCAACTAGCATCAACTACAAGGAGTAATCAACACTACTAGCAACCTACAGGTACCAATCTGAGGTTTGGATACAAAGATTGGATACAAGAGATGAACTAGGGTTTGAGAGGAGATGGTGCTGGTGAAGATGTTGATGGATATTGACCCCCTCCCGATGAGAGGATCATTGGTGATGACGATGGTGATGATTTCCCCCTCCCAGAGGGAAGTTTCCCTGGCAGAACTGCTCCGCCGGAGCCCTAGATTGGTTCCGCCAAGGTTCCGCCTCGTGGCGGCGGAGTTTCATCTCGTAAGCTTGCTTCTCATTTTTTTAGGGTAAAAGACTTCACATAGCAGAAGATGGGCACCGGAGGGCCACCAGGGGACCCACAAGACAGGGGGTGCGCCCTCTAAGGGTGGGCGTGCCCCCCACCCTCGTGGACGGTGGGTGGCCCCCCTCAGGTATTTCTTCTGTTGGATATTTTTCATTAATTCCAAAAATGACTTTCGTGGAGTTTTAGGACTTTTGGAGCTCTGCATAATAGGTTTCCATATTTGCTCCTTTTCCAGCCCGGAATCCCAGCTGCCGGCATTCTCCCTCTTCATGTTAAACCTTGTAAAATAAGAGAGAATAGCCATAAGTATTGTGACATAACGTGTAATAACAGCCCATAATGCAATAAATATCGATATAAAAGAATGATGCAAAATGGACGTATCAACTCCCCCAAGCTTAGACCTCGCTTGTCCTCAAGCGGAAGCCAATATCGAAAAAATATGTCCACATGTTTAGAGATAGAGGTGTCGATAAAAATAAAATATGGACATGAGGGCATCATGATCATTCTTATAAAAGCAACATATATATATATATATATATATATATATATATATTGTCATATGATTCCTTATGCTCAAGTAGCAATCTATTCACAATGTCAAGTATGGTTTAGAAACTTCATTGAGAACTAACAAACGAGAATCTCAGTCATTGAAGCAATTGCAATTTATCATAACATCGGAAAGAGTCAATAATAGAGCTTTTCAGCAAGTCCACATACTCAACTATCATTTAGTCTTCCACAATTTCTAAAACTCATGGAATACTTATGGTTATGGAGTTTTAATCGGACACAGAGAAAGATATGGGCTTATTGTGCTGCCTTCCAATGTTTTACCTCAAGGGTAATGTCAACAATAATAGTCCATGCTAACTTACATCCAATTGGATATATATATATATCAGGATCTTTCCAACACGAGGTGCTTGCCAAAGGATAAAATAAAAAAAAGAAAGGTGAAGATCACCTTGACTCTTGCATAATGTAAAAGACATAAAGTAAAAGATAGGCCCTTCGCAGAGGGAAGCAGAGGTTCTCATGTGCTTTTTGGTTGGATGCATGAAATCTTAATGCAAAAGAACGTCACTTTATATTTCCACTTGTGATATGAACCTTTATTATGCAGTCCGTCGCTTTTATTACTTCCATATCACATGATCGTATAAAGCTTATTTTCTCCGCACTAATAAGTCATACATATTTAGAGAGCAATTTTTATTGCTTACAACATGATAACTTACTTGAAGGATCTTACTCAATCCATAGGTAGGTATGGTGGACTCTCATGGCAAAAACTGGGTTTAAGGATATTTGGAAGCACAAGTAGTATCTCTGCTTGGTGCAAGGAATTTGTCTAGCATCAGGGTGAAAGGCAAGCTCAACATGTTTGAATGATCCATGACAATATACTTTAACTGAGATGTGAGAAAACATAAACCATTACGTTGTCTTCCTTGTCCAACATCAACTCTTTAGCATGTCATACTTTAATGAGTGCTCACAATCATAAAACATGTCCAAGATAGTATATTTATATGTGAAAACCTCTCTTTCTTTATTACTTCCTATTAATTGCAACGATGACCAAAACTATGTTTGCCAACTCTCAACAACTTCTAAGCCTCATACTTTTTATGTGTGAAGTCATTACTATCCTTAAGATCAATATGAACTCTTTTATTTCTTTTTATTCTTTTGTGCACTTAAGATCATAGCAAGATAGCAAAGCCCTTGACTCAACACTAATCCTTATTATATATACCTCACGGGCTCGATTACATAGAGGGATCACAAATCAAAACTCAAAACTAATTCATACCAAAACTTTATTCTACTAGATCAAGATATTACCAAAAGGATCGAGCTAAGTAAAACGGTAAAGATAGGAGTGTGATGGTGATACAAAATGGGGCAAGTCCCCCAAGCTTGGCAGTTGCGAAGGGGAGTGCCCATACCCATGTGATTATGTCCTCGGAGGTGGTGATGAAGGAGTTGTTGATGATGTAGGCTTCTTCCTCAATTTATGCTTGAGGAAGGAATTTTGCTCCCTTAGATCATCGATCTCCTACTCAAGGTTTAATATCCTTTTGCGCAGTTCCTGTTTGCTTTCCTGTAAGAGACGAAAAGGGACACACTCTATCTTTGGTTTGTTTGCTCTACCAGGAAGGCTTTACTTTTTTAATTCCACATGCATATCCCCGGGTTGAGGCAATGGGACTTCATCTTCATCTGAGCTCGTCTCCTCCTTTCCCTTAGGCTCGTAGTATTCTTCTTCCTCAGTGGTCCAGCTAGGGTGCTCTACGTCCCCATAGACCTTAGGGTCTGCAAGGTAATCAACCACATAGCTTTCTCCCTCCAAATCCTGGGATGACATATTGCTCTAATCTATGGCAGAAACAACTCAAGACAAAAACAAAGGATCTTTGCGTGATACGGTGGTCAAAACCTTTGGGAGATTATATAATGAAATTTTACCGTCCGAAAGAAGTATCATGCAAGAAAATAGAGTCCAGAGAGCACACCAGGTGCCCACGAGGCAGGGGGCGTGCCTAGTAAGGTAGTGCGCGCCCTCCACCCTCCTGGATGCCTCGTGTCCTTCCCGTACTACTTCTTATTTTCCTATTTTCTTAAATATTCCAAAACGGAGAAAAATTGCTATTAGAACAGTTTTGGAGTCGGTTTACTTGTTGTACCATATACCTATTCCTTTTCGGAGTCTGAAACGTTCTGGATAGTGTCTCTTGTGTATTCCTCCGGGGTCACAGTTTCAATAATATTAGCTTCAACATTTATAGGATTACCTGAGATATAATGTTTGATTCTTTGACCGTTCACCACCTTCGTATTTGTGCCTTCAAAGTTGTTGATTTTTATGGCACTCGAACGATAGACCTCCTCGATAACGTAAGGGCCTTCTCATTTAGAGAGAAGTTTTCCTGCAAAAAATCTGAAACAAGAGTTGAATAGCAGCACATAATCACCTACGTTAAACTCACGCTTTTGTATCCTTTGTCATGCCATCTTTTAACCTTTTCTTTAAACAGTTTGGCATTCTCGTAGGCCCGAGTTCTTTATTCATCGAGCGAGCTAATGCCAAATAACCTCTTCTCACCGGCAAGTTTGAAATCATAATTGAGCTCTGTAATTCCCCAATATGCCTTATGTTCAAGTTCGAGAGGTAAGTGACAAGCTTTTCCATAAACCATTTTATATGGAGACATACCCATATATTCTTATATGCAGTTATATAGGCCTATAATGCATCATCAAGTTTCTTGGACTAATTCTTTCTAGATCTATTAATAGTCTTTTGCAAAATTAATTTGAGCTCTCTATTGCTAAGTTCTACTTGACCACTAGACTGTGGGTGATATGGAGATGCAATTCTATGATTAACATCATACTTAACAAGCATTTTACGAAAAGCACCATGAATAAAATCTGAACCACCATCAGTCATGAGATATCTAGGGACTCCAAACCTCGGAAAAATAAATTCTTTAAGCATCTTAATAGAAGTGTTATGATCAACACTACTAGTTGGAATAGCTTCTACCCACTTAGTAACGTAATCAACAGCAACTAAAATATGTGTATATCCATTTGAGGCCGGAAAAGGTCCCATATAATCAAAGCCCCAAACATCAAATGGTTCAATAACAAGAGAATAATTCATAGGCATTTCTTGACTTCTACTAATATTACCTATTCTTTGACATTCATCAGAAGACAAGACAAACTTACGGGCATCTTTGAAGAGAGTAGGCCAATAAAAACCGGATTGCAATATCTTATGTGCAGTTCTATCTCTAGCGTGGTGTCCTCCATATGCCTCGGAGTGACACTTGCGTCGGATATGTTCCTGTTCATGCTCAGGTACACAACATCTAATAACACCATCTACTCCTTCTTTATAAAGGTGTGGGTCATCCGAGAAGTAATGTGTTAAATCATAAAAGAAATTTTTCTTTTGCTGGTATGTGAAACTAGGTGGTATAAATTTAACAACTATGTAATTAGCATAATCAGCATACCATGGAGTAGTACAAGAAGCATTTATGACAGCTAATTGTTCATCAGGAAAGCTATCATCAATAGGTTGTGGGTCAATAAGACCATTCTCTAACCTAGACAAGTTGTCTGCAACGGGGTTCTCAGCTCCCTTTTTATCAATAATATGCAAATCAAATTCTTGGAGCAAGAGAACCCATCTAATAAGTCTAGGTTTAACATCTTTCTTTTCCATAAGATATTTAATAGCAGCACGATCAGTGTGAATAGTTACTTTAGAATCAACAATATAAGGTCTGAACTTATCACAAGCAAATACAACCGCTAAGAATTCTTTTTTAGTGGTAGCATAATTTCTCTGAGCAGTGTCTAGAGTTTTACTAGCATATTGAATAAAATTTAGTTTCTTATCAACTCTTTGTCCTAAAACATCACCTACAACATAATCTCTAGCATCACACATAATTTCAACGGGTAAGTTCCAATCAGGTGGCTAAACAATAGGTGCAGAAATCAAAGCTTTCTTAAGTATTTCAAATGCTTCTACACAATCATCATCAAAGACAAAAGGAATATCTTTTTGCAATAAATTAGTCAGAGGCCTAGAGATTTTAGAAAAGTCCTTAATGAACCTCCTATAAAAACCGGCATGACCTTGGAAACTTATTATACCTTTAATGTCCTTGGGACACGACATCTTTTCAATAGCATCAACTTTAGCTTTATCAACTTCAATACCTCTTTCAGAAATCTTATGCCCCAAGACAATGCCTTCATTAACCATATAGTGGCACTTCTCCCAATTCAAAACAAGACTACTATCTTCACATCTCTGCAAAACTCGATCAAGGTTGCTCAAGCAATCATCAAAAGAGGATCCATAAATGGAGAAATCATCCATGAATACCTCACAAATATTTTCACAAAAGTAAGAGAATATAGCCATCATGCATCTTTGAAAGGTAGCAGATGCATTACATAAACCAAAAGGCACACGTCTATAAGCAAAAGTACCGAAAGGGCAAGTAAAA
The DNA here is from genome assembly GCF_002162155.2 of Triticum dicoccoides. Taxonomy (NCBI): domain Eukaryota; kingdom Viridiplantae; phylum Streptophyta; class Magnoliopsida; order Poales; family Poaceae; genus Triticum; species Triticum dicoccoides. The sequence goes on from NC_041387.1 coordinate 519,592,376, forward strand.
GTAGTCTTTGCTTGATCGTCCGCTGACACAGGTATTTGAGAGAAACCAGAATAACCATCTAGAAAGTAGAAATGTGTATGTTTGGATAGTCTTTCTAGCATTTGATCAATAAAAGGTAAAGGGTAATGATCTTTCTTAGTAGCCTTATTTAATTTACGAAAATCAATTACCATCCTATAACCTATAATAATTCTTTACAGGATCAATTCATCTTCATCATTAGGGTCTACAGTAATACCTCCCTTCTTACAGACACAATGGACAGGACTTACCAACTGACTATCAGCAATGGGATAAATTATACCTGCCTCGAGGAGCTTTAGTATTTCCTTTCTTACCACTTCTTTCATCTGAGGATTTAACCATCGTTGATGATCTCTAACTGGTTTGGCATCTTCTTCCAATTTTATTATGTGTTGGCATAGAGTGGGACTAATGCCCTTAAGATCATCAAGAGTATATCCAATAGCAACACAGTGCTTCTTCAGAGTTTTCAATAATCTTTCCCCTTCCTGCTATGAAAGGTTAGCACTAATAGTAACAGGATATACTTCTTTTCATCAAGATAAGCATATTTAAGAGTATCAGGTAATGGTTTAAGCTCAAACACGGGATCACCCTTGGGTGGAGGGGGATCCCGTAGGATTTCAATTGGCAAGTTGTGTTTCAAAATAGGACCCTGTTTAAAGAATACTTCATCTATCTCCCTTCTTTCATTCATGAACATATCATTTTCATGGTCTAGCAAATATTGTTCTAACGGATCAGTAGGAGGCACGACAATAGAAGCAAGACCAATAATTTCATCATTACTAGGCAATTCTTCATCATGGGGTTGTCTACGAAATTTAGAAAAATTAAACTCATGTTTCATGTCCCCCAAGCCAATTGTAACGACATCCTTTTCACAATCAATCCTAGCATTAACAGTATTCAAGAAGGGTCTACCAAATATAATGGAACAAAAGCTATCTTGTGGGGAACCAAGAACAAGAAAATCAGCAGGATATTTAAGTTTCCCACACAAGACTTCAACATCTCTAATGATCCCAAAGGGTGAAATAGTATCTCTATTGGCAAGCTTAATTGTAACATCAATATCTTCTAACTCAGTAGGTGCAATATCATGCATAATTTCTTCATATAAGGAAAAAGGTATTGCACTAGCACTAGCACCCATATCACATAAGCCATGATAACAATGATCTCCTATTTTAACAGAAATAACAGGCATGCCCACAACAGGTCTATGTAGCTTAGCATCGGGTCTAGCAATATTAGCAGCTTCATCATAGAAATAAATAACATGCCCATCAATATTATCAGCTAAGAGATCTTTAACCATAGCAATACTAGGTTCAACTTTCATTTGCTTAGGTGGTGTAGGTGTTCTAGTATTACTTTTACGAACCACAGTTGAAGCTTTAGCATGATCTTTTATCCTAACAGGGAAAGGCGGTTTCTCAACATAAGTAATAGGAACAATAGGATCATTATAAGTGATAATCTTTTATTCAACTGTAACAGGTGCAACTACTTTTACTTCAGTGGGAGGGTTATATTTAAACCACTTCTCCTTAGGGAGATCAACATGAGTAGAAAATGATTCACAGAAAGAAGCTACTATCTCAGAGTCAAGTCCATATTTAGTGCTAAATCCACAAAAAGCATCGGTATCCATAAAAGATTTAACACAATCAAACTTAGGTGTCATACCTGACTCCTTACCATCGTCGGAACCCCAATCTTCAGAGTTGCGTTTAATTCTTTCTAATAAGTCCCACTTGAATTCAATACACTAAAAAAAGACACATCCGTGACATTTTGGGCCGAACGAAATTTTTTCTGTCATAATTATGACACTTCTATGACGATAATTGTGACAAAACCCGGTATCATCATAGATGTGGTGGGCTCCTATTTCTATGACAAAAAATCATGATAGAAAATGGGCTTTTCGTCCTAGGCGGGCCGGAGACACAGCTGCATGACATTCTTTGGGTCGTCCATGATGGAAAAAACCGTGGTAGAAGCGAGGGCGAGGAAATTTTTTGGGGGAGTTCCCGGTTATAGTGGGTGGTTGGGGGCCGAGCGATGCGTGTTTCTCTCATACACGTACGCGCGTGTGTGCGAGGTGTTGGGCTCTAACTAAACCCGAGTGAGGCGTCGCCTAACTGAAACCAAGCGATTGCACTGGAGGCTACGCGTTACTAAACCGGAGCGATCGAGCGATTCCTTCGCTACTTCTGCTAACTGAAGCCGATCGATGCTGCCTCTGGATGAACAGTGAGCATTGCAGGGGGGGTTTGGATGAACAG
>NC_041387.1:519595221-519621457 GCF_002162155.2 Triticum dicoccoides
GGGGGGGGTGGATGAACAATGAGTGGTGGGGGTGGGTGAACAGGACCCATGGGGTTGCCTCTAGATGAACAGGACTCCGATCAATCGAGCCGGTTGGGCCTGGATGAACAGAACCCCTGTGGAGGGCTGGATGAACAGGACGACTCCGTGGAGGGCTGGATGAACAATAGACGGTGGAGGGGTGGATGAATAGTAGCTCATGGAGGAGTGGTTGAACAGGAGCCCGTGGAGGGGTGGTTGAACAGTAGCCGGTGGAGTAGCACGCGGTGGAGGCTAGATGAATAGGAGCCCGTGGAGGCTGGAGGAGGTCGACAGTGGATGAACAGTAGCCCGTGAAGGCTGGAGGAGCTCGACGGTGGAGATGAACAGTATCTCGTGGAGTCCCGTTTTGCGGTACGCAACACCCCTCCCGATGAACAGGACCCCCATTTCGACCGTAGCGCTCAAACACAAGTCTGTTTCGTCCGTTTTGCTGTATGTCATACCCCTCCCGATTAACAGGACCCCTGTTTCGACCGTAGGAGGTCTGTTTCCTCCATTTTGCGGTACGCCAGAACCCTCCCGATGAACAGGATCCCCTTTCGAACATGGCCACTCGAACACAAGGCCGTTTCCTCCGTTCTGTGGTATGCCAGGCCTCGTTTCCATCGCCTGTTCCGTCCAAGCCCTTCTGATGAACACGATGACGCATTACATTCCGACCCAACCGGTTGGCTCCCCATGAACACGATGATGATGTTGTTTCTCTGTTCCGACACAGCCATGTACACGAGCCCCGACCGTACGTATGCGCGAGTAGGCGTTCCAGACCCCGCCCGTATGTACACATACATGGCTGTATTTTCTTTCTTGGACACTGGCCGCTGTACGTACGTGTACATGCTATGTGTGCACCTCTACTATGACACGTGCGCGCCTCTACATCGACCAGTATATATGTACGTACACGTTCGCGACCAGAATGACAACACTACGTACGCTTCGACCATGTGGGTCCCAACTGTCAAGCACTTCCTTGCCTGCACAGATGTAGCTGGTGGGTCCCAACAGTCAGGGGGGCGAATCATTTTTTTCCTGACGCACTTCCTTGCGTGCGACGATGTAGCTGGTGGGTCCCAGCAGTCAGGGGGAAACATTTTTTTCACGAAATACAGTGGCCCGTCCGGTGGGTCCCACCTGTCAGGTGGAGGAATCATTATTTTCCGCATAATAAGGAGGCACTTCCTTGCTGTGGCCGTGGACCCAGCTATCAGCCTCTCCACGTACAGTCCACGTCCGATGGAAGTCATTCCTTGACCATGTTGACCACGCCGCGCCGAGAGTACCACGGCGGTGGACGATGACAAGGCCTGGGAAGGGGACGATGCAGAGCCGGGGAAGACGCGACAGTCGATGCCCACGTGGAGAGGAGTACGAGGGTTCACTGGTTCGGCTGCGGTGTGAGGCTTCCGTCGCCGCAGAATAACAGGGGGTGTGGGTGAGTGTAGGGATGGCCTGGCCAGCGGTGGGAGTAGTAGGGTGCGATGAGGCCTCCGCGGCACCACAGCCGGCCACTGGAGGCAGGAGCAGGCGGCACGACTGACGCTTCTTTGGGCGGCTGGAGCAAGAAGACCAGAGGTTGAAGAAGCACGACGGTCGTTGGATGGACATCGTACAGTCACTGCAGCTAGAATCGTTTATATTGACTAAGTTGACAAAGCCCTTGGTACGTCAACTTAGTAGGCCCACAGGTCAGCGTCCGAAATGGTGCACCCCAGATGTTAGGGGGAGGAATCATTTTTTGGGCGGGTGAAGCTAGAATATCCGACATTGAAGAAGAAGCACGACATCCGTTGGATGGACATCCAACGACGACTGCTGCTAGAACCGTGTGTTGACTATAAGTGGACAAAGCCTTGCATACGCGTCAACTCTCTTTTTTAGGGGACGCGTCAACTTAATAAGGCCACAAGTGTGTGGCAGAGAAGTTATAGCCCATTTGAGATTTGTACGAATGTGCAGCCCATTTTTGAATTCTAATGGAATTTACTACAGCCCATTTACAGTTTTTTAAAAGTACACCCCATTTCAACCAACCATTCAAAACAGAATTCAATAAAATTTCGCACATTTTGATGGGATCCGAAATATTTTTATCCCGAAATTTCTAGTCAGATTAAATACAATTTCAATATAAATTTATATTACTTAAAAATCCAACGAAACATTGCACTCGCAAAAATTAATGAAATTAAAAAATTTAATATCCAAAAATAATATTTTATAAAGTAATTACCTGTTTGGTGCTATTTTTATAGTTACTACCCAGTTTTTATAATTACATCCCATTTATTATTTCTTAAATGCCATTTTCTTGTTAAGCCTAATGCATCCCTCTTAGGAAAGATTTGCAGCCCAGCGGGGCGGAGAATAACAACTTGAACTTGCATGGGTATTCCTAAAAAAAGTATAGCTAGGCTAGCCATTTTCAGCTTGAAAAAAAATAATATCTGGGATGGATATCTGGCCTGGGCTAGACGGGCCACAGCCTGCCCAGTTAATACCTGCAGCGATGTTTTCGTTGTTGTTCAGAGGAGAAAAATTAATATCTGGGATAAACATCAAAAAACTCTGTAGTGCTCACACCTAAAAACACAAATACTGCTCGAGCTGCTTGGTCCCAGCTGTCGGCCACTTCTTGTGCAATTCTCTCATTTATTGATTACATAGGTTGACAATGGTGTGGGACCGTGATGTCAGGAAACCAGGAGGAAGCAAAAAATTATAGTTATTTATATATATATATAAATAATAAGGAGGCACTTGCGTATGTAAGGCTATGGACCTGGTGGGTCCCCATTGTCATCCTCTCGAAGTAAAGTCATCTCCTCGCCCGTGCATGCTTTCCGCCCGAAACAGTCAGCGCCCCCGCCCCGCTTCTCGGTGCAGGTGATTGCTCCGGCATCAAACGACACAAGTGCCGTCCGTCCGTCCAACTGCCGCCTACATTAATGATACGCGGTTGCCGAGGCGGCTACTCCGGCGCCACACATCCGTCCCTTCACCGCCCACCATTGCTATATAAACTACTGTGCTGGCCATAGCCGCAGTCATCCGCATCCGTTCCCTTTCTCTTGTCCACACCACTACTGCCCACCATGGCTTCCTCGCGCTCCAGCGCTCTTTGAGACGGGCGGACGACGGACCACAAGGAGATGGCGGCCATTGCTGCCGACCGGCTGGCCGGCAGGCAGCCGGAGGACGATGATGTCCCAATGGAGAACATGGTAGTCGACGATCTGGCACCAACCCCCTCCTCCGTGCCATCCTTGCCGGTGCATTGCACCATGACCATCGGCGAGGCCCGTGCCCAATATATGGACACGGTGAGGCAGATGCGTGAGGAGCAGTTCCGGGAGGCGCAGGCCGACGCCGCCTACAACCACCATTTCCTCCAGGAGCACCTGCAGGCGGAGGAGCAGATCACCATGGAGCGGGCGGAGCAGGAGGTGCTGCTCGACTCGTACCGCTCCACCGGCGAGGGCCGCCTCGAGTGATGGCAGTACCACATGCGGGTTGCAGAGGCTGCGGCCGCCTACAAAGAGGGCTATGAAGCACGCGAGGCGCTGTTTGGCGAGACCGAGGATGAGGCAGAGGACAATGCCAGCTCCGATGAGTGCCCGCTCCGCTGGCGTCGACGAGGCCCTGCTCCGCCGAGGCCCCGCGACACAAACAATGAGGCAGAGGACATTGCCGGCTTAGCCGAGGACCCACCCTACTGACAACAAGGGGGAGGATTTCGACCGCTCCGCTGAGGCGCCGCCCACCGGCAATGAGACAGAGGACATCACTGGCTCCGCCAAGGCCCCTCCGCGCTACCAACGAGGCCGCGCCACACAGAAAACGAGGAAGAGTAGAACATGGTAGGTTGCCGCCGCTCGGGTCCAAGTAAGGCCACCACTACTACCCTCCGGTTGAAGCCAAGCTAGGCGGGTTGACCATTGACGGCCAGTTAGCTTCTTGGCGGCGACATGGAGTCGAAGAGCTGTGTTGGAAAAGAACGCTGCTTCTACTTAACTGCTGGTGCAGTTGGCTGACTTACACGTGGGCCCAATAGGCCACATGTCAGTTACGCAACTACGCCTGCAGTTAAGTCACTGAAGCTTCTGTTCGGCTCAGCGGGACACAGTTCGGTAGCTCCAGCGCACCCCTTTTAAGTTGAAGAATGTATGAAATGTAATGAAATCCGATATGTTTATATGAAATTGGACCGTGTATGAATGAATTTATTTCGATTAGTTCGAATTCCTGTATCACTTGTATTGGATGAACATGCAAAATAATATGTACTAGCATTATTCCCAGGGTGATCACTTCGTTTGCAGCAGTTTCACATGTACTCCCTCCGGTCCTTTCTAGTGTGCATACAAGTTTTGTCTGCAGTCAAAGTATCTCTACTTTGACCAATCTTATAGAAAAAAGTATGCACTTTCACAATGTAAGAAGTAAAAAGGAACAGAAGGGTACAAAGAGTTTGAGTAGCTTTTTAGCATTTCTATACATTGCAATCAAACACAAAGGGCTGGCAATTCATAGAGAACATTCAAAACAATCAATGATTACTAATCTCAGCAACTCACATGTCAGACGCAATATTTACTTCACAACTAAAGAACAAAGAAAAAAAAATTGATCGACACTGCTGACAGCAAAGGGCGTCCCATTCGAAAATATCAAACGCATGTCTTGCTAAAATCAATGAGCAAAATTTGACAAGGTAGTCCCATTCCAAAATATCAAATGCCTATGATTATGGAATGGGCAGGGTTTGCCATCAGTTCGGACATTGACATGGCACCTCGTGCTAAATAAACCAGCTGTTCTTTTTGTGCAGTTCCACCAAAATCGAGCAAATTCGCGCGTAGCTTGTATGATTTCGCCCTTATATGTTGCAACGCCTTGAACTTATCGGCACCTCCTTTCTTGTGGTGGAAATGAATGATTTGATGTATTCATGAAAATTTTGTGCAGTTCCCATTGAAATCAAGCTGAGCACCCCTGTTTGCACAAATACAAAAAAGTGATTAGGATAAAGCGAACTGTACTATGAATTGACAGTTTAAATAGGCACCTACATGGTCCATGTAGAGCACACTTGTATAAAAATGGAACTCACCAGAAAGAATCCTAGAACAACATTGTACTCACGCATCACAGCAAAAAAATGGAGATTTGTCAGTCCTTCTGAGCTGAAGTTAGTTTGGTCTTGTGGGAAGTAATGTAACCATCCTTCAACTGCTCCTTCTGATGAGAAGATAGACATGGCTTCTTCATCCTGGCATAGTCGGAACTAGTCACTTCACGTACTCCATATTCTTCTTTAGAGGAAGATGATCCTGTTATGCAAAGACAAGAGGAAAACTAAATGCTAGCATCCCTGTTTTCTCGAAAAAAAGGAAAGGAAATATTTAAAACAACACATATGAAGCACTTCTCAAGGACAATACCACGTTTTTTATGACAGTATCTAAACAGTAGCACAACACCAATAGAGATGACAAAGCTCAATCATATGGATGAAATCAGTGGGCGAGTACCAACCTTTGTCACGAGGCTTATTGTGTAGAGCATACAGATGAAACACTTCTCCGGAACCATCTGTTGCTATCTACTATGGTGGCCATGCTTACTATATACTCCTCGATTAGTTTAATGTCTCCAACATCTTCTTGTGCAGTTCCACTAAAATATATGGTATTTTCAAAGAAGATCCCTGTTTGCACAAGTAGAGATAATTACGTATTACATTAAGAGTGTCATCAAATCAGTGGCAAAACAATTGCTCGTTCCAGCCATAGCAATAAATTAAGATGCAAAACTATATCATTACTTGTGTCATCACAATTCCAGTGCTTCATTACAGCACCGGGAGTTGATTTCTTTTTTTCTTCCGCTTGTTCTTCCCCTTCATCACTTGGTTCAATAACAGACAAGCTTCGCCTTCAATGTAAGATTTGGCATGTCAATTAGGGAGCAAAATTATAGAACTAAACAATGACATTAATTTTTTGATGAAAGTGGCAAAATACAGGCCAACAGTTGTGAAATATCCTTATCTTACCTCAATGGGATATTATGGTGCACATACAGATTGGAAGTCTTGTCTCCATTTGTGCAGTTCACTAAAATCAAGCAACATTACCGTACAAGTAGCAGAACATATGAAAGCACACTGCAGAATCACGTGAAAGAAGGCTAGTACTGACCTCTCATGATGCGGAATTCAAACAACTCACAAGAAGAAGATCTGAACCAAATTTGCCAACACGGATAGGAAGTATGATCTCCTCTTGTGCAGTTCGACTAAGATCAAGCAATCAAGCAACATTGTCGGTGTGACATTTTGGTTGAACTGCACAAAACACTCTTAAAACAAAAGTGTTTTGTGCAGTGCAACAAAAGGTCACAATGGCAACGAGGTGAAGTAGATAACCTTGTTTACATAGAGGTGCAAAAGAAACAACTAGTGGTCAATAACGGTGGATGACACAGAAGCCATCAAAAAGCATATACCTTATCTAAATGGGAAAGAAAGCAAGACAGTAGCATTTCTCAAACGATCGCATTGATTAATATTAACATAGAGATTATATTAACAATAAAATTTGTTAAACATGTAATTTGCTTTTAACTATGGCATTGCATCAATTTTCCAGCGGCATTATTAGAGGGTGTTTGTTTACAGGGACATTTTCGTGGAGGGACTAAAAAAACTCCGTGTCAGTCCCATCTAAACCACACAGGAGGGACTTTTAGCGACTAAAAGTGGGCATTTTTGGGACTAAAGAAAGAAGACCCTGAGGGAGTCTTTTTGGGACTTTTTCCAACAGTTGCCCCTGCCACGCATTGCACCTTGTCTCTATTAGTTCATTACTAGGGGTAACATGGTCTTTTAGCATGTCATTTAATAACCTCTAGTCCATGTTTAGTCCCTGGAACCAAGCAGGTAGGGACTAGGGAGTTTTTAACCAAACAGGGCCTTAGATTAACAACAGCTAAAGAGTCGCACGGGACAGTGGACGCACCAACACCATGTGCATCTACCGATGTACTATGGTCATGCACAGTCTGTTACAACAAAGAACAAACAACCAAGGAGCATATTTGTGTTGGTCCCAGTTTTGTCATCTTTAGACACCTTTCCCTATGCGAGCGCAACAAATCTAGTCCTGCTCAAACTCTACAGCCTTGTCCCCCAAAACAAAAGATTAGTTTGTTACAGATGTGCGTACTGCGTTTGTCATTGTTTTCCCTTTTCGACCAATGTAGGTCCTGGATAGACAGTCTGTACTAGTACTTTCGCCCCTTCCTTTCCTCTTTGAACGATGTCCTAGATTTATGCGATACAACTTTCCCCACTACACTAATAGAAAAGGGGGCATTAGTCCCAGTTTATAAGGGCCTTTAGTCCCGGTTCTTGAACCGGGACTAAAGGGTCGTTACTAATGCCTCCCCCTTTAGTCCCAGTTCAAACTGGAACCGGGACTAAAGGTCGCGGCCACGTGGAGCTCCACCTTTAGTCCTGGTTGGTAACACCAACCGGGACTCAAGGAAATTTTATGAATTTTTTTTTTTGAAATTTTTATTTGAATTTTTTTTTATTTTCAAATTTTTGAATCATTTTAACCTCTAATCTCTAATCACCACCCCTCATCAGTGCTCAATTTATCCTCTAATCACTAATCACCCCTCATCATTCCTAATCATCTAACTTCCCGAACGGTCACCCATCCTCCCACTCCCCCAGCCTGAGCACGCTTAACTTTCGGGTTCTATTCTCCCTCGTTTCCAAGTCTGCACTTGTTGTTTTGTTGATAATAGTAAGATGTCAATCCTATTAACCCTCAGGAATTTTGCGTGAGCATGAAGTGACACAGTTCACTCTTTGAGTTTGAAACTATTGTTTTAAAAAACATTAATTATTTAGTAACACTAATATTTCTTGAATAATTATTTTGACCATTGTTTGACCACAGTTTGACCACAGTTTGACCAGATTTAACCAAAATTCAAAATAACTGAAATAATTATTCAGTAACACTAATATTCTAGAATAATTAGTTTGACCATTGTTTGACCACAGTTTGAATTTTTTTCGATTTTTTTCACTCTAAATCTTAAAAGCCCCGTAACTTTTTTTCTGTTAGGTTTTTGAGGATTCTAAAAATGTTTAACGGGGATCCCCCGGTTAAATGGATGTAACTTTTCAAGTAGATGATTTTTCATATAAAAAACTTTTTCATCCGAGTCAGTATGCAAAAGTTATGCCCATTTTACTAAATTCTAGAGAGATTTTTCAAATAAAGTCGAAATTCATATTTGTAAATTTTCCCAACAATTAGACCACATATCACATGGGAAACTTATTTTCTTTTATTTTTTTTGACATTTTCATCATTTTCTTTTATTTTTTTTAAAACTGAAAAGGCGATCCACAGGGGGGCTGGGGGTGGGTGGAGTTTGAAAATGGGACCTTTAGTACCGGTTCGTGCCATGAACCGGTACTAATGCCTCAAACCCCATTAGTACCGGTTGGTGGCACGAACCGGGACTAAAGGTCTAACCCTTTAGTCCCGGTTGGTGCCACGAACCGGGACTAATGGGCATCGCACCCTTTAGTCCCGGTTCGTGGCACCAACCAGGACTAAAAGGTCCAAACGAACCGGGACAAATGACCCACGTGACCCCTGGGCGCATGAACCGGGAGTAATGCCCCCATTAGTCCCGGTTCTAGACTGAACCGGGACTAATGGGCTAACCCAGGGTGGACCAAAGCCCTCTTTTCTACTAGTGCTACTTTCCCCCATTACTTTCCTCTTTGATCCACGTCCTAGATTCATGCTATACAACTTTCCTCCTTCCTTTCCTCTTTGAACCACTTTTCCCACTACTTTCCCTCACTCCTTTCCTCTTTGAACCACGTCCTAGATTCATGGCATACATGCAGCTAGAGCAATGCATGTGGAATAAGTAAATTATACCTTAAGGTTCTTGGGGCGTGGTTCGGTGGGCGACGGGACGACAGCTAAGAAGAAGGGGTCGGAGGCCCTCTCGCGCCGCCGCTGGGTGAAAGTGAACAGCTGCGCCGGTAGTGGATTCCCTCCCTCGCCGATGGCGACAGCATTAAGCCTCCTTCCCTTCCCGGCGGACGGATCCTATCAGCTCTTTGAGCAGCAGTGAGGGGAGAGAGAGGCCAACGAAGTCTTGTTTAGATCTAGAGAGGGTGAGAGACTGTGAAGAGAGCAACTACAAGTGCTGAGGCTCCAGCGTGTATATATATACTAGAGAGAGAGAGTGTGAAGCATGCAAACCCTAGAAAACAAGCTCCGAGGCTGCAGCTTATACGTGATGAGGTGATTATACGGTCACTACGAGATCGTATAGCTCCGTATCCATCCATTTTGACCAGTCAAAGAATCCTCCTGGCACAAATTATTCTCAAGGGTAGTTATCAAACCCGAGACCATAAGTTTTTTTTTGAGTGGAACCCGAGACCTCAAGTTTGATGAGCGAACAGGCTAACCAGCTACACAACCCTCCCATTATGTTCAACGAGAGGAAAATAACCTTTTATACATTCCTGCATTCGTGTGACAAGCATTCCGTGTTTTTTGTGTGTGTGGGATTCATTGGGATTTAAATCATAATCGTGTCAAGTGGCTTTGGTGGTAAGACTATCCACAGTGGTGCAGAAATAATGTAGCCTTAGTCACCTTACCTCTCTCCACATAGTACGTTGGGTCCCACCCATCAGAGGGTGAAACAAACAAATGAATAAGAAAAATTAAAAGCACCAGCGGTGTATCTTACCTCACACATCTCGCTACTACCCGGGAACACTGTCCAATTGATCCCTCTGTTCGCTCACGTACTATTTTAAGTGAATCCTTATTATAACATGCACACAATTTTGGGCACTTGTATTCGACCTAAGTCAGTGTGCCACCGTATCTCGTACTTACTACTCCCTCCGTCTAGGTGTAATAAGTCACATTAGGCTGGCCATAGTGGGGGTAACATAACTGGTAACATGCACTTGGGACTAGCAAACATGCTTATGTGGCACCTAATTAAAGAAGAGAGAGACAGAGTTAGAGTAACATAGGTAGATACCGTATCATGTTAAATGATATGCTACTTTGTGTCATGCATGGCAATAAATATGATCATCTATGATACTACTTTATGATACTATGCACTATGGAGGTAGTATCATACACTAGTATCATATGCATGATACTAGTGTATGATACTCGCCACAATGACTAGCCTTAGAAGGTGCAGCGGGACCAAGGTGTGTGTGTGTGTATTTAATAGCATGTGTGTGTTAGAGATAGAGAGAGAGACAGATCGACCTACTCCTATAGAGAGATGGTGTGTAGTGTATGATTTTAGCCGCGAGAGTTGGTGCATCCTCTCGTTTCCGGTTGTGTCCGATAGGGACAGGCGGACAGCTGCCACGCCCGCTCCTGACCAGCCTGGCCCACCCAAAGCCCCTCCATCGCCCGCGCGCGCTTCCCGCCTGAAACGGTCAGCGCCGCTCCAAAGAATTGGTGCCGCATTCATGCCCAGGCAGAGAGGACACGACCTCTCACTGGCGCAAGAGTGATGGTTGCTTCATCCATCCAACTTACTGCTAGGTCTATGTGATTTGACAGCTCATTGGTCTTTATTACTGAGGTGGTAGGACTGCTGGATGTCCCACGCTTTTGGCGAAAGGATGTACTACTACTAGATTACAATTTTCTCCATTCTTATAGCGGAGGAGTGCTAGAGCAGTGAAAACACGCATGCTCAGTGATTACATGGCCCACCTCACACTATCACCATATTTTCTGGACACCGTGCGACACCTAACTCTTTACATAGTACTCCCTCCGTTCCTAAATACTAGATGAGTCCCCGCGCGTTGTCGCATAACAGCCGTATATCTCTCTACATAAAATTATCAATTTCATAGAACTAAAAAAACTCTATAACCGCATGACAAATGTGGTAGCCAAACTAAAAAAACTCTCATCATCATTTAGATCATCCCACGTAAGGAAAAACGATTAGCCAAATCCTACTGCATAATGGGATTATATTTCTCTTTTTGACATGTTAATGGGACTTAAAAGCTCACTTACATGCATGCTACCAGTGCATGCTTGCGTGCAGACATGTTGATGTGATTTAAAACCCACTCACATGCATGCCATAGTATTTCTGCATGCTTGCATGTGGCTTAGTGCGGAGCCTCTCAACGTCTAGATCAGACGGCTATTATGGACTAATTTAGTTCATCTAACGGTTACATTAATTTTGATGATGTGGCTCAAGGAGAGGATAGAGAATTCCTAGTAGTGGGGGCTAGCTATTACTAGTAGATAAGTCTTTGTAGAGATTCCACTAGGTGAACTATATACAGAACAAAATGAATGAATCTACACTTAAAATGCATCTATATACATCCGCATGTGGTTCATGGTGAAATCTCTACAAAGACTTATATTTAGGAATGGAGGAAGTACTAGTATAGTACGTACAGTAATTTATCAGTGAGATAAATTTGTACAGTGCTATGAAGCTTCTAGCTTCTCTTACATGTATCTTGTGTCCAAGGTTGCCCGTTGCAACATTTCATCAAATACAAAGGAGACTAACATGCATGCTATTGCATCTCAATGATTGATAGATCATAGCAAATATGTACTCCCTCCGTTCCAAAATAAGTGTCACAACTTTATGCAAACTTTAGTACAAAGTTGTACTACTACTAAAGTTGACACTTATTTTGGAACAAAGGCAGCTAAAGAAAAAAACGATCCATGCAGTCCCTAGCCCTTGAACCGTGAACCCTAACTAGGCTTCAATTTGCTGGCAATGTTCGAGCTTCCTAAGAAATGAAGTTTGCAACCTTTTGACCATCGGATCATTTTGTGCAGTTTCACCAAAATCGATATGAGCATCCCTGTGGCAAAGAAATTGAAGAAGCATGATTAAAATAAGATTATTGGGACTAGTTGATGAGACATAAACTCATCACAAATACAGTACGTAGAAGCCAGTAGAGGTATGTGCGGGGCAAAGAAGTAGAGAAATATCCACATGGAGTGATGTGGGCAGTTGGAGCAGTGGTGCAAGCCAGCTGTAAAGGGAGTTGTACCTAAGCGACGTAGATCAACCTTCAGGAGGGCGGCGGGAGGCGGAAACTGCCCATGTCACGGCAGTGAGCAAGGGATGAAGGCAACCTCACCGGCTTTGGGAGAGAGAATGGCGGGGACCCCTGATCGGGATGTGACGACAGTGGGTTTTCGCCGTCGGCGATGGTGACCGCATCTACACTACGCATCCACCCCTTCCCCCGGTGGACGTGATCCGTAGGGATTTTAGAGATGTGGCCACAGACGTTTTTTGCGAGAGAGTGTGAAGAGAGCAACCCCAGCAAGCAACCGTGTAGGCTGGCCTGTCCTAACTATGTATATAGTGGAGCGGTTTCCTTTTTTATCCATATGAACCTATCATATTGCGTACGTACCACTGAAGAAAAAAACTTTATTTATAAATGACATGGCACCTAGTACTCGTTCTCCTATAACCTTGCGCTTGGCATCTCCAAAATATTAACCTTGCGATTGGCTCTTCGCCTCTTCGGGAAGTCGAGCAATAATGGTAGTGCAGTGTATATCGTTCTGGCTATATGAGACCGAATTAATTGATGCACGTCCACCACGTGGACGAGGGTCGAGGGGCGAGGGAGAGTGCTACATACGTAGCAAAATGAGTGAATCTACACTCTAAAATACGTCTGTATACATCAGTGTTTGGAGTATGTACTAGTAGTTCATATTGAAATCTACTTAAGGACATATATATTCCAAACAATATGATATAATCTCTATAACGAAGGTAGTAGGGACGAGGAGTAAACGGAGGGAGTAGTAATTTTTTCTCCTCATCCTACGAGCCACCGTGCGCATGGGCGAGGGAGCGGGCATAAGGCGGATAGTACTAAGCAAGCTTCACCTCATCCTGCGAGCCACCATGCCCGTGGGCGGGGGAGACGGTGTACTAAGCAAGCTTCTCCTCGTTCTGCGAGTTGACGGGATGATACGTCTCCAACGTATCTACTTTTCCAAACACTTTTGCCCTTGTTTTGGACTCTAACTTGCATGATTTGAATGAAACTAACCCGGACTGACGCTGTTTTCAGCAGAACTACCATGATGTTGTTTTATGTGTAGAAAAGAAAAGTTCTCGGAATGTCCTGGAAATCCACGGAGGCACTTTTCAGATTTAATATGAATTTTTGGCAAAAGAATCAAGGCCAGGGGGCCCATGGGCTGTCCATGAGACAGGGGGGTGCGCCCCCCCCTAGGGGCGCGCCCTCCTATCTTGTGGGCCCCCGGACCTCCTCCGACCTCAACTCCAACTCCATATATACCGTCTCGGGGAGAAAAAAATCAGGGAGAAAGTTTCATCACATTTCACGACACGGAGCCGCCGCCAAGCCCTAATCTCTCTCGGGAGGGCTGATCTGGAGTCCGTTCGGGGCTCCGGAGAGGGGGATTCGTCGCCGTCGTCATCATCAACCATCCTCCATCACCAATTTCATGATGCTCACCGCCGTGCGTGAGTAATTCCATCGTAGGCTTGCTGGACAGTGATGGGTTAGATGAGAATTACCATGTAATCAAGTTAGTTTTGTTAGGGTTTGATCCCTAGTATCCACTATGTTCTGAGATTGATGTTGCTATGACTTTGCTATGCTTAATGCTTGTTAGTAGGGCCCGAGTGCCATGATTTCAGATCTGAACCTATTATGTTTTCATGAATATATGTGTGTTCTTGATCCTATCTTGCAAGTCTATAGTCACCTATTATGTGTTATGATCCGACAACCCCGAAGTGACAATAATCGGGATACTTCTCGGTGATGACCGTAGTTTGAGGAGTTCATGTATTCACTATGTGTTAATGCTTTGGTCCGGTTTTCTATTAAAAGGAGGCCTTAATATCCCTTAGTTTCCGCTAGGACCCCGCTGCCACGGGAGGGTAGGACAAAAGATGTCATGCAAGTTCTTTTCCATAAGCACGTATGACTATTTACGGAATACATGCCTACGTTACATTGATGAACTGGAGCTAGTTCTATATCACCCTATGTTATAACTATTGCATGAGGAATCGCATCCGGCATAATTATCCATCACTGATCCATTGCCTACGAGCTTTTCATATATTGTTCTTCGCTTATTTACTTTTCCGTTGCTACTATTACAACTACTACAAAAACCCAAAAAACAATTATCTTTACTATTGCTACTGTTACCATTACTACCATACCACTTTTGCTACTAAATACTTTGTTGCGGATACTAAGTTATCCAGGTGTGGTTGAATTGACAACTCAACTGCTAATACTCAAGAATATTCTTTAGCTCCCCTTGTGTCGAATCAATAAATTTGGGTTGAATACTCTACCCTAGAAAGCTGTTGCGGTCCCCTATACTTGTGGGTTATCAAGACTAATTTCTTGCGCTGTTGCCGGGGAGCATAGCTCTATTCTATGAGTCACTTGGGATTTATATCTGTTGATCACTATGAAGAACTTGAAAGACGCTAAGACCAAGATTTCGCCCTCAACTACGAGGGGAGGTAAGGAACTGCCATCTAGCTCTGCACTAGATTCTCCTTCCGTTATTAGTAGGCTTGCGACACCTAAACCTGCTACTGCTATGAATTCTGATATGTCGCATGTTATTGATGATGCCACTTCTGCTATGCATGATGAAACTACTTCTGTGCGTGATACTATTTTGTCATTAGGTGAATTTCTTGATGAACTACTTGCTAGAGTTAGGGGGAATGAAAATATTGAAGATGCTGTTGATGATAGTGATGATGAACGTTCCCCCAATGATTATGTTTTACCTGTTGTTCCTAAGGGTTATGTTATGAATGAAAAAGCCGCTATGGAAATTCTTGCTTGCAATGATGGATCTGATCTTAAGAAATTATTAGCTAAACAGAAGCAGCAGTCACTTAATGCTAGAATGAAACCTGATCCTACTTTTTCTACTTCACCTATCTGTGTTACTGATAAGGATTATGAATTCTCTGTTGATCCTGATATTATTACTTTAGTTGAATCTGATCCTTTTTATGGCCTTGAATCTAAAACTGTTGTGGCACATCTTACCAAGTTGAATGATATAGCCACTCTATTTACTCATGATGATAAGTCTCACTATTTATATATCCTTAAGATATTTCGGTTCTCATTAAAGGGTGATGCTAAGACTTGGTATAATTCTCTTGCTCCTGGTTGTGTGCGTAGTCCACAGGATATGATTTATTACTTCTCTGCTAAATATTTCCCTGCTCATAAGAAACAAGCTGCCTTGCAGGAAATATATAACTTTGTGCAAATCAAAGAAGAGAGTCTCCCACAAGCTTGGGGGAGGCTTCTCCGGTTGCTTTATGCTTTGCCTGATCATCATCTTAAGAAAAACGAAATACTTGATATCTTTTATAATGGACTAACCGATGCTTCCAAGGACCACTTGGATAGTTGTGCTGGTTGTGTTTTCAGGGAAAGAACAGTCGATGAAGCTGAAATATTATTGAATAATATGTTGACTAATGAAAATAATTGGACTCTTCCCGAGCCAGTTCCTGAAGTAATTCCTGAACCAATTGAGCCAACTCGTGAGCCTATTCCCAAACCCACTCCGAAGAAGAGAGGTGTTTTATTTCTCAGTCCTGAAGATATGCAAGAGGCAAAGAAATCAATGAAAGAAGAAGGTATTAAAGCTGAAGATGTTAAGAATTTACCTCCTATTGAAGAAATACATGGTCTTAATTTACCGCCTGAAGAACCACATTTTCTTGATAACCCGACACAGGTAGTAAAGGTAAATTCTCTCTATAGATACGATAAAGTTGAAATACCATCTAATAAATTTCATAGCCCATGCCTAGATGAATTTCATGACTTTATGGCTAGACAAGAAAGTTTTAATGCTTATGTTGGTAGAGAGTTAAAGAATAATGCATTCGAGATAGGACGCGTAGGTGATAATCTGGCTAGAGTTAAAGATGAACTTCACCGTGTTAGCAAATATGCTTCTATGGTTGCTACTCAAGATGAGCAAGTACTCAAAGCTCAAAACGATTTTCTTGATGAATTGAATAATAAAAATGACTTTGTTGTTAGAGTGGCTACTAGAACTAGTAGAATGACTTAGGAACCTTTGTATCCTGAAGGCCACCCTAAAAGAATTGAACAAGATTCTCAGAGAAATAATTTAGAGGCACCTAGTTCTTCTAAGAAGAAGAAGAAGAAAAACAATAGAACCTTACATGCTTCTAGTGAACCTACTGTAGACACACCTAAGAATCCCAATGATATTTCTATTTCTGATGCTGAAACACAATCAGGTGATGAACATGAACCTAGTAATAATGTTAATGATAATGTTCATGTTGATGCTCAACCTAGCAAAGATAATGATGTAGAGATTGAACCTGCTGTTGATCTTGCTAACCCACAATCAAAGAATCAACGTTATGATAAGATAGATTTTGTTGCTAGGCAGCACGGTAAAGAAAGAGAACCATGGGTTCAGAAACCCATGCCCTTTCTCCTAAACCATCCAAGTCAAAGGATGATGAGGATTTTGAGCATTTTGCTGAAATGATTAGACCTATTTTCTTACGTATGTGCTTAACTGATATGCTGAAAGTAAATCCTTATGCTAAATATATGAAGGATATGATCACAAATAAAAGAAAGATACCGGAAGCTGAAATTTCCACCATGCTTGCTAATTACACTTTTAAGGATGGAATACAAAAGAAACTTGGAGATCCGGGTGTACCAACTATACCATGCTCTACTAAAAGAAATTATGTTAGAACTACTTTACATGATCTTGGAGCCGGTGTTAGTGTTATGCCTATCTCTTTATATCGTAGACTTGAATTAAATAAGTTGACACCTACTGAAATATCTTTGCAAATGGCTGATAAATCAAATGCTATACCTGTCGGTATTTGTGAGGATGTGCCTGTTGTGGTTGCAAATGTCACTATCTTAACGGACTTTGTTATTCTTGATATTCCCGAGGACGATAGTATGTCTATTATCCTTGGTAGACCTTTTCTTAATACTGCAGGGGCTGTTATTGATTGCAACAAAGGCAATGTCACTTTTCTTAATACTGCAGGGGCTGTTATTGATTGCAACAAAGGCAATGTCACTTTTCATGTTAATGGCAATGAGCATACTGTACACTTTGCGAGGAAACAATCTCAAGTTCATAGCATCAATTCTATTGAAAAAGTTCCAACTATCATGTTTGGAGGTTTTGAATTTCCTCTCCCTACTGTCAATAAAAAGTATGATATTCTTACTGTTGGGGATATTGATATCCCCGTTGAGGTAACTTAGTGTTATTCGAAATTTCTCCGGTTCCGTGTTATTCGGAATGAGTTTGTTAACAAGACTTGATCAACCTTGTTAGTGGATTCATTTTGATGACCACGAGATGGATGAAACTAGAAGGCACAACCTTCTGTACCCGCCTTTTACTTTCTGATATTTAGAATAAATAAAGAAAAATTGTATTATCTGTCTGTTTTCTGATTTATCCGTGCAATAAAAAAATAGTCTGAAAATAAAAGTGCTCCAAATGCCTTGCAAATTTAGTATGATTTTTTCTGGAATATTTGAGGATTTTAGGCACTGAAAACACTGCTGGAGGGCCAAGCACCAGGCCACGAGAGAGGAGGGCGCGCCCCCCCTGTAGGGCGCGCCCCTGTCTCGTGGGCCCCTGGTGACTCCCCTCCACTTATGCCAGCACCCACACACTTCATCTTCTACCCAAAAAAATCCCCATCCAGCTCAAGCCCGAGTTCTAGCTCGTTTTGTTGCGATTTTCGATCTCTTAGCTCAAAGCTCCATTCGCAAAACTGCTTTGGGAGATTGTTGCTTGGTATGTGACTCCTCCATTGGTCCAATTAGTTTTTGTCCTAGTGCTTTATTCATTGCAAATCCTTGCTGCCTTGGTGACCCTGTTCTTGAGTATGCATGTTAAAATTTTGAGGTCCCAAGCAATTCCAATGCATGATATAGGCTCTAGGCCCTTGTAGGAATAGTTGCTATCAATCTTGTTTAGTTTTATGCACTTTTGTTTTGAAGTTACTAAAATTTCAGATTTTTTCAAAAAAAGAAATATGCTTAGAAGAATGTACCAAGGAGGTTCCTCGACAAAGAAAGGTCCCAGGATTGCTATACGTGAACAAGATGTTAACTTGCCAACGGACGCAAATGTACGGTCTTGTGAGTGGCCATCCGATGATTTTATGGTCGAAGCAGGCTTTAAGGAAGAATTTGACGCATATGTGCGTAATGCCGAGCAAGAGGACTTCTTACAAGATAAGTGTCCTCAATATTATCAATTGACCGATTCCTTTGTGCGAAGGTTCGAATATATTTCTGCGCGTAATTCCCCTAGTGCCATGTTTGATATTTATGATACATCTTATACTATGGATTTAGAGGATTTCACAACTGCTTGCAAACTCCCTTAGTGGGGTAATATCAATGATCCTCGCAAATCTGAATTTAGAGATTTTCTTGCTAGTATTACTGTGGGAGAATCTAGGGACATAACACTAACACAAGCTACCATAGGGAGCATTCATTTTCCTGCTATACATTAGTTTGCTCTCTTTATTGGTAAATGCATTAACAGTAAGGACGAAGTAAGTCACTTGTGTGCTCCTGATCTTTGTGTCCTCAAGAGTGCTGTGTCTGGCTACAGAGGTTATAACTTGGGGGCAATAGTTGCACGTAGGTTGCATAATAATAGTAAAAAGGGAAATTTCTTTGGAGGAATTTATGCAACCGATGTGGCAAATTTTCTTAACATGGCTCCATGAGAGGGGGATATGATTGTACCTCCTGCTTATTTAGATAAAGAAGCTATGTTTGATCATCAATTTCTTTAGAGGAATGAACAATTCCTCCATTATCGACTAATCTATGATAGACGCAACATCGTCCCTGTCACTCTTCCTGCCCCCTACCTTTTTGATTATCAGGCAAGAGGAGGATATGTTATCATCAGGGAAGAAGCCACTGGATATGAGAGGGGAATGGAGGCAGCTCGCCAACACACTGCTGCCCAGGAGGCCGTTGCCTCTGCGTCTCAGTACAATCCCAGTTTCACTTATGGATATCAGCCAGGAGGTCCTTGGTATTAAACCAACTTAGGCCAAAAGCCTAAGCTTGGGGGAGTACGTATTTCTCACCGACTTTACATTCATGTTCACACACTAGTCGTCGGTGCTCATACTCATTCATTGTGTTATCCATGTTAGTTTAAATCTCTTTTTCTAGTTTTCTTCTTGTGTGTTTGATAAACCTTAAGAAAAACCAAAAAAATAGTTAGTTTCATTTCCTTGCTTGTAGTAGAAATTAAAATGAAAACCCAAAAAGATTTCTCGTTCTTCTTTTACTTGTTGGGAGCTTTCCCGTGTAAATAGTTTTATTTTCTTTTCTTTCTTCTGGGGGTCGAGAAGACCATATTGAAAATGCTTAGTGGCTCTCATATGCATGATTGATTATTTATATTTAGAGCCCATATTACTTGTCTTCTCTCTTGAGTTGAATGCTTGCAGATTCTAGCTTAGTCCAATGCACGTGCACTCTTATTATTATACACTTCGTTCGGTCGTGCGAGTGAAAGGCAATAATGATGATATATGATGGACTTATTGGGATGAGAAAAGCTGGTATGAACTCGACCTCTCTTGTTTTTGTAAATATGATGATTCATCGTTCCTGAGTGAGCTATTATGAAATAAACATATTTGCAATGACACTTAGAGATTATAGTTGCTTGTCCCATGCTTGATTAGCTATGAGTTATAATGGTTTACCTTGCGTGCCAACATGCTATTAGAATGATTATGATGTGATATGATGAGATGATATCCTCCTTTGAATGAATTGAGTGACTCGACTTGGCACATGTTCACGCATGTAATTGAATCAAATCAACATAGCCTTCACGATATTTATGTTCATGGTGGATTATATCCTATTCATGCTTGTATCCGGTGTGAATTAATTTTAATGCATGCTTACGACTGTTGTCGCTCTCTCAGTTGGTCGTTTCCCAGTCTTTTGCTAGCCTTCACCTGTACTAAGCGGGAATACTGCTTGTGCATCCAAACTCCTTAAACCCCAAAGTTGTTCCATATGAGTCCACTATACCTTCCTATATCCGGTATCTACCTGCCCTTCCAAGTAAATTTGTATGTGCCAAACTCCAAACCTTCAAATGAAATTCTGTTTTGTATGCTCGAGCAGCTCATGTTTCAACTAGGGCTGCCTATACATTTCATGCTAGGTGGGTTATTCTCACGAGGAGTGGACTCCGCTCCTCATTCACGAGAAAGGGCCGGTAACCTGGATACCCAGTCCCATGATCCAAAAAGATCAAAGAAAATCAAAATAATTAAACAAAACTCCCCCAGGGCTGTTGTATGTTGGAGGCACTGGTTGTTTCGAGCAAGCCATGGATTGATGCTTGTTGGTGGTTGGGGGAGTATAAACCTTTACTATTCTGTTTGGGAGCTGCCTATAATGCATGTAGTATGGAAGATACAGCCATCTCATAGTTGTTGCGTTGACAGCGAAAGTATGCCGCTCAAAATGTTATTCAATCTCTATTTTAAAATCGAGCTCTGGCACCTCTACAAATCCCTGCTTCCCTCTGCGAAGGTCCTATCTATTTACTTTTATGTTGAGTCATCATCCTTCTTATTAAAAGCACCCGCTGGAGAGAACACTGTCATTTGCATTCATTATTATTGGTTTATATTGGGTATGACTTGACTGGATCTCTTTTACCATGAATTACAATGTTTAGTCAGTCCTTGATCTTTAAAGGTGCTCTGCATTTATGTTTTGCGGTCTCAGAAAGGGCTAGCGAGATACCATTTTGTTATATCATGTTATGATTATTTTGAGAAAGTGTTGTCATCCGAGTTTTATTATTATGACTCGCTAGCTGATTATGCTATTGATAAGAGTAATTGTGAGACCTATGTGTTATTGTGAGTATGGTTAGTTCATAATATTTGCTGAAACTTGAATGCTGGCTTTTCATGTTTACAACAACAAGAGCAAACAGAGTTTGTAAAAGTTTTTCTTTATCACTTTCAGTTTGTCAACTGAATTGCTTGAGGACAAGAAAAGGTTTAAGCTTGGGGGAGTTGATACGTCTCCAACGTATCTACTTTTCCAAACACTTTTGCCCTTGTTTTGGACTCTAACTTGCATGATTTGAATGAAACTAACCCGGACTGACGATGTTTTCAGCAAAACTACCATGATGTTCTTTTATGTGTAGAAAAGAAAAGTTCTCGGAATGTCCTGGAAATACAGAGAGGCACTTTTCAGATTTAATAAGATTTTTTGGCGAAAGAATCAAGGCCAGGGAGCCCATGGGCTGTCCATGAGACAGGGGGGCGCCCCCCTAGGGGCGTGCCCTCCTATCTCGTGGGCCCCCCGGACCTCCTCTGACCTCAACTCCAACTCCATATATACCGTCTCGGGGAGAAAAAAATCAGGGAGAAAGTTTCATCACGTTTCACGACACGGAGCCGCCGCCAAGCCCTAATCTCTCTCGGGAGGGCTGATTGGGAGTCCGTTCGGGGCTCCGGAGAGGGGGATTCATCACCGTCGACATCATCAACCATCCTCCATCACCAATTTCATGATGCTCGCCGCCGTGCGTGAGTAATTCCATCGTAGTCTTGCTGGACGGTGATGGGTTGGTTGAGATTTACCATGTAATCAAGTTAGTTTTGTTAGGGTTTGATCCCTAGTATCCACTAGGTTCTGAGATTGATGTTGCTATGACTTTTCTATGCTTAATGCTTGTCACTAGTGCCCGAGTGCCATGATTTCAGATCTGAACCTATTATGTTTTGATGAATATATGTGTGTTCTTGATCCTATCTTGCAAGTCTATAGTCACCTATTATGTGTTACGATCCGACAACCCCGAAGTGACAATAATCGGGATACTTCTCGGTGATGACCGTAGTTTGAGGAGTTCATGTATTCACTATGTGTTAATGCTTTGGTCCGGTTCTCTATTAAAAGGAGGCCTTAATATCCCTTAGTTCCCGCTAGGACCCCGCTGCCACGGGAGGGTAGGATAAAAGATGTCATGCAAGTTCTTTTCCATAAGCACGTATGACTACTTACGGAATACATGCCTACATTACATTGATGAACTGGAGCTAGTTCTATATCACCCTATGTTATAACTATTGCATGAGGAATCGCATCCGGCATAATTATCCCTCACTAATCCATTGCCTACGAGCTTTTCATATATTGTTCTTCGCTTATTTACTTTTCTGTTGCTACTGTTACAACTACTACAAAAACCCAAAAACATTTATCTTTACTATTGCTACTGTTACCATTACTATCATACCACTTTTGCTACTAAATACTTTGCTGCAGATACTAAGTTACCTAGGTGTGGTTGAATTGACAACTCAACTGTTAATACGCAAGAATATTCTTTGGCTCCCCTTGTGTCGAATCAGTAAATTTGGGTTGAATACTCTACCCTTGAAAGCTGTTGCGATCCCCTATACTTGTGGGTTATCACGGGACACATCAAAAGTACTTCAGTGCATAGAGCCTTGCCTCTAAGGTAGGCCCCACATGGTTTGCCTCTTTTTTTAACATAACGCGTCAAGTCGCAGTTTATTTGTTCACCCATGGTAGACGATCCTCCCTCCACCAAGTGGACAACCAGTACACATGCCAAATTACCATGTGGGCTGCCTTCTTTGTACAGAAATGAGCTCCACCGTGTACCCGCGCGGGTGTCGTTGGGAAAGAGACGGGAGTCCGTGCACTATGCATGCACCTCTTCTCTTCGTGTATGTCCCCCACCTACATGGGTGTGTGTGAGAGATACAAACCGCGTTCGTGAGTGTTTTTTGTTTTGGGGTGGGGATGGGGTGGGGGGTTGATTTCGTGAATGTATTTGTGGGACTATGTGTCAATGACATCTCAAACAAAATTTTGCATGCAATGTGTGTGAAATGGAGGCCTATCCATATCATATATAGAGGGTCGGGCAATCCATGAGAAGAGAGGGAGGGGTCATAGATATCGATAGAGTCGAAGAGAGGATCAAGTGGGTGGGTGCGAGATCGATGAAGAGAGCCATCGAAATTGTGTGTGTGTGTGCAAGTGCAAGTCAAAGATATAGGGCGACTGATGTACCTGAACGTCAGAGGGAACATGTCAAGTTTGTGTGTGGCAGGGAGACATGACTAGAGAGATCGATGTATCGGTGTGTGTGTGGGGGGGGAGGGGTAGGTAGAGGCCTAACTATAGAGGTAGAACGACTCGTATATGTGTTGAGAAGGAGAGACCCAGCTATGTCTTGAGGGAGATCGGTCGACATCCATACGTAACTGAAGGACAGGAAATATGATGGGACAAAGAGAGAGAAAGAGAGAGAGAGAGAGAGAGAGAGAGAGAGAGAGAGGAGAAAGAGGGAGGGAGAGGGGTAGAGTGTTGGATGGGTGATGGAGTTGCTTCTCGAATA
Organism: Triticum dicoccoides; assembly: GCF_002162155.2. Lineage (NCBI taxonomy): Eukaryota > Viridiplantae > Streptophyta > Magnoliopsida > Poales > Poaceae > Triticum > Triticum dicoccoides. The sequence continues at coordinate 519,618,903 of NC_041387.1, forward strand.
TGGTGGGAGAGGCCTACTAGACAAACTGAGGGTGGAAATGCAATGTTATCAATAAGAGTGGGGATGTGTTTCTGTGTGTGCCTATGCATGATAGATCTGTCGGGACACATCCATGGATGATGAAGGGGAACCATGTGTTTGGTAAGAAAACCTAACTAGATTGGTAGATCAATTGTTGCTTGTCGGATGAAGGGAGAGACATAACTAATGAGGTAGATCGATTGATGCGTGGGAAAAAACGAGTTATAAGGACCTAGCTAGCTATATGTATAGCGAGAGATCGGTCGGTGTATGTCCATTTGTTAGAGGCAAATAAGGCCCAGCAAGACGGATAGACAGAGAGAATGGATCTAGAAGGTGGTGCGAGAGGCCCAGCTACTAGCTAGATAGGGGGAGGAGTGTGCGGTTGTGAGATCAATGAAAAGAGGGGCAAGAGTTTACACGTGTGTGTGACCGTATGAGCAACACGAGGCAAGGACACATAAAGGAGGATATTGAAGGTGCGTGTGTATGTTGTAGGCATGCATCACTGGAGAGGTTTATCAATCGGTGTGTGTCAAAAAGGAGTTGTGGAGACTCTAGGAGAACGACCTAAAGAAAAAAAATATGAATGTGCCCGGTGGATAGAATACCGAGGGAGGGGGAGGCCGAGGAGGGCGTGTGCATGCACGAGATAAAGTTAGTGGTAGCTACAAAGGTTAGAGGATTGTGTGGGTGTAAGAGACTAACAAAGATCATAATTTGATATGAAAGCGGATTCATATATTTGAATAGTAGTGTTTTAAACATATGCATGCATGAATACAACGGTGATACGCGTGATGTGCACATGTTATACCATAATGTGATAATGCATGGCGTTTGCAACTCACAACTAAATGTCGAACAATCTAAACCATACTATACATGAAACAATCTCACATTTTATTTCAATTTGTGATAATGTGTGGCGTTTGCATCTTACAACTAAATATCGAACAATCTAAACAATACTATATATTGATCATTCTCACATTTTATTTGAATTTGTGGTAATGTGTGGTGTTTGCAACTCACATCTAAATACTTGTAGGCGTAGGGGGCGGGGCACCATAGATAATGTGATAAACACATTATACATATGAGACATGGTTTAGATTATGAAGATCTAGCTAGAGCTAGAAATGTAATGTGATTTGCAATCAACATAAAGTGGATTCAAAAAATCGAGTTCGAGTTCATATAGTACACATAGTTCATATGTAACTCGAGACTAATCATGTGGTGTGATGTAAAGATAATACAAAAATGATGGATTAACTTGACAATAATGATGATTGTAGATCTTATTAAAACAGAGAAATGAATTCAAATGCTTTGACTTCACAACAATCATTACTGTAGATCTTATTCAAATAGAGAAACGAATTCAAATTTAGTTCGTATTGAAGCGGTAGTATATACGTTTGGAATGCACAAAAACGTTCATTTGGGTAGTAGGTTGCATGCATTATACACGTAGCGAAATATTTTAATTGAACATAACATGAATTCAAAGTTTCGAACGACATTTGTAGTGGTCATTGATTTGGTACAGTACACGTTAGGCTTGTCCGGAAATTTCAACCCGCGCCTTGTTAGCCCGAAATATTTAAGATATATGTTTATCTCATCGTGCTCCGACAATTCCCTCCATCTCAACCCGCGCCTTGCGATTCCGAAATTACAACACGAGTGAAAACTCCCACCTCCTGTGAAATGCCGACACAAGAAATGCCCGTGGCACCCCTGAACCGAAAGAACCGCCTCAAATCGGTGGGGGTACTTTTGTAACTAACCCCAAATTTCGGACAAGCGCGTCCCTAAGCCATGGTTCCCCACTGCCATCCTATCCGCCCACCCATTCATACACCGAGGCCGTGAAAATCTGTAATGAAGCGCCACACCCTGCTTCGTCCGCCACCCAGCCGAAGCCTCTTCCCCGACGATGTCGTCCAGAACAACACCTCGACGTCCCTCATCCACTGTACCGGATTAGGATCCGTCATTGATCTTGTCGTCTCGCCGGTTCAGCCACCCCGTCCTCCACCTCCAAGGAGCTGCCCCGACGTTCCCCTCGTCTTTCGCGCCACCTCCATTCCCACACCGCCGTCTTCACTTGCACCACCGGAAGAGCATCATCATCACCGTTTCCTCGGATGAAGCTGCGGCCTAATCGGCACCACCAAAGAGGTTGTACACTAATCGCCGCATTTTCATCTTGATTCGATCTCACGGTGCTGACGGCGCTCGGTCCCGAGCCGACACGGCGCGGCTCCATCCACGGCGGCGTCGCCGGCCACTTCCTCCACGGCGTCGCTCTCTCGGCGGTGACGTCCACATCAGTAGGAGCTCCTGCTGCTTTAGCTCTTGCTCGCGCTACTGCTCTTCTCTTGATATCGGTCCCCTGCCTAGTCTTCTCTTGCTATTGCTCTTGCTCGCGCTGCTGCTCTCGCTCTTGCTCTTGCTTGCAATGCTGCTCCAATTTAGCTACACTTCAGTCGACTGAATCGACTTTTGGGTCAGTCAATTTTCAG
>NC_041387.1:519621716-519627755 GCF_002162155.2 Triticum dicoccoides
CGGGGTGAAGGAAGAACCAGCCGCAGCGTGGAGGGGGGCTCGCCGGAGAGGTACCCCACTATCTATCTTAGGGTTCAGGGTGGGGGCGATGGTCGACGGCGGTGGCGGGGTGGTGGCGTGGGGATCGCCAGAGAAAAAGCTCGGCACGGGGGGGCCTAGAGGGATGCCCGTGGCGGTGGCGGACCAGCAGTGGGGAGTGTTTTCGGGGAGGGCGGGGCGGCGCACCGCTGGCCGCGTGCGGCGGGGGGCTGCTGTTTGGCCGATGGTGAATGGCGGCTCAGGGGGGTTGTCGTGGTGGGTGCACGGCAGATGCCAAGGGATGGTTAAAGAGAGGAGGAGGCTCGTGGGCGCTGGTGGGCTCCAGAGGCGAGGTTGGCATGCACGGGCGCGGGAAGCCGGACATACTCAGGTTTGGGGCTCTCCGAAGAGATAACACCCCTAGTTCTGCCGAGTTTGGTTGGATGATTCATAGTACAATGTTGCTCCTGGAGCTGTGTGGAGGAGGATTGAAGCTGGCCAAGGCTTGGGCTGCTCCTTCTCCCCGGTACTGCTATTGGGTGGCTAGTTCTATGCTTGCTCGTGCTTCTATTTCTTACTTGTCCTCCCTGTGTGTCCCTGTAGGCGTGGGTTCCTCGGGGGGTTTTATAGATCAACCGACCCAGGGTTACAATGGTAATATGCCGAGTCGGTGGGTCCGTATTGTCGGTGTCCGGGACACCGGGCTGGGTCCCGCTTGCGGGCTTGTGATTCGCTGGGTTCCCCTAGGTGCGGGCCCCGCGTGCCTAGGGGGACTGTGCGCCGTCTTGTCGATCGTCAGGGCGTGGCCGAGTTGAGTCGTGTACAGTGCTCTCCGTCAGGCCGCCGCTTGCTGTCGTCAGCGGTGAGGGCGGGAGCACTATTGCCACGCCAACCTTGGTCAGCAGGTAGGTGAGGGGCACTGTTGCCACGCCCCGGCTGACCACAGGCATTGGCGGAAACACTGTTGTCTTGGTCATCGGTGGTTGAGGTCTCGTCCCATCGTACGACCTGGATGGGACGGGAGCTGACCTGTGGCTGGGTTGCCGTGCATGCCACGGGTGGGGCTGGCTTGCTGGGGAAGCCTTGGTTGCGCCGGGTTGAGTTGTCCTGTGCCAGTCGCTGTGGCCGGGTTGATGTATCTTGTTGGGTCGGAGATTTTGGCCGGATTGCGGGCCCTGCCAGGTCGAGCGACCCTGCCAGGCGCGTGCCGATTTGCGGGGCGATGCGAGCCCCGCCATTTTTGAAAAGGATCCGGGTTCCGTTGCCTACCCGGGGTTCATCCCCACGACAGTAGTCCCCGAAGCTGTGAAGGTCCGCCATCTTCTGATGAGTGGGCCTTCGTTGTTTCCCCCTTGAGCAAGGCGGATTCTGCGAGCGCCGGGTCCGGCAACACCCACTATGTGCCGGTTTTCTCGAAAACCGGATCGCGGCATCCCGGCCTTGGCGGGAACCGAGCAGTCCGTCGAATCTTGAGGCGATCCCTTGGGCTTCATGCAGGCGCCACGTGGCGCCCGGAAGTCAGAGGGGCCTGATAGGCCACGCGCGTGACGGAACCGGGCGACGGGCCGAGGGCCCGCCATCGCGCGCCCTTGGGCCATGCGCGCGGATTTATTGTGGCGTTTGGGGGCCGGTTGCACTTCCCTGAGCAGTTAGTGCGCGCGTACGTGCACACTTATTGCGGGGTAGTGGAACGGGCGCGTGCAGACGATCCCACTTCCCCATGTTTGAACCGGGGCTTATAAATTGAGGGGGGAAAGGGGGCGGCGGACACCATTCTCGCTCGTGCCCTCCTGTCCCCCTGCTCCTGCTCTGCTCTTTGCCACCGATGCACAGCTGTGCCCGCAGCCTCGAGCAGAGCTTCCTCCGTCGTTCACCTTCTTATTCCCGCTTCTGTCCATGGCACTGGTGTCAGGCTCCTGGATGGGCTCCAACGTCACCAGTGAGGACATCACGTAGCTTCGAGCTTCGTGGCGCTTGCCGCGGGAGACGGACGTCGGCGTCCTCCTGCCGCGCGGCGAGTAGAGGCCCCGACCCAAGGGGCAGGAGCGCGTCGTCTTCCTCACACATTTTGAGCGCAGGTTCGGGCTGCCGGTCAGCACCTTCTTCCGCGCATTCTAGGAGTTCTTCGGGCTTCAGCCGCACCATCTTGGCGCCGGCGCCATCGTCCAGCTCTCCGGCTTCATGACCTTGTGCAAGGGGTACCTGGGGGTCGAGCCAACGATCGACCTCTGGGCGCGCTTCATCTCCTTGAAGCAGCATGGCCCGTCGGCCGGGGAGTTCGCCGACTGCGGCGCTGCTGTCATCTCGAAGCGGCCGGGGTGGATTTCCCCAAGAACCCGCTCGAGGATTCTGCCAAGAAGTGGCAGAATTCCTTCTTTTATGTCCGCAACCATGGCACGGACCATATCAACGTCTGCCCTTCGTCATCGCGCCACCGCGGGTGAAGACGAACTGGGGCTACTCGCTCCGGCGCTCGTCGCAGGAGATCGTCAACCTCTGCGAGCGGGTGACGGTGATGAGGACGCAGGTGGGGCTCACCGGCACGGACCTCCTTGCCGCGTTCATCACCCGCCGGGTTCTTCCGCTTCAGAGGCGCTCCTGCCTCATCGGCGATATGATGGGCCAGCAGGACCCCAACCGAATGGGGTCGACGCGGTTGTCTGTGGAGCAGGTCGCGTGCGGCGTCAACGACATCTCGAAGGCCAACCTTGGAGAGGACTGGCGATTCGGCAAGGCACCGTATAGCCAGTCGAACCCGGCGCCACAGGTGAGCGTCTTGTCTTCTTACTTTGCTGCCGCGCATCTTCTTATTCGTCCCGAAGCGACGCGGGAGATTATCTTGAACGCAATCTGACATCCTTATGCCCAGGCTCCATCGCAGGTGGCGCCGGTAGAACCAGAGGAGCCCGCGGCCCAAGGTGGCGAGGAGGTGGCCGAGTCCGACACCAACGCTGGGCATCGTGCTGGTAAGCGTTGCACATTTCCTTCTTCGTTTTGCCTTGAATTGTTGATCATGTCGTGATGTAGGCGACGCTGACGCTAGTTGTTGGTGTAGCAGCGTTGGGCGAGGGAGGCGGCGACGCGGGCGGAGCCGGGTCCTCGCATGGGGCGGTGCCGAGCCGCCCGCATGGAAAGGACAACGTCGTGCCGCGACCCTGGGGCTCGAAGTGCGCGCAGGACCTGGCCGAGCCTGGGAGGCCGGCCAAGAAGAAGCGCGGGAGGCCGAACCCGGTCTCGGTCTTGACGGGGTAAGTTTCATTTCCTGCTTGCGCCTGGATTTCTTGAGCTAGTCTTGTCTCTTTTTGCTTATTCTTCCTTCTTCTTCAGGTCGCCCATCGTGCTGGCGAGGGCGGCGGAGGAGGCTGCGGCCGCCGAAGGGGTCGCGTTCCGCAGGAGCCAGTCCGGCCTCGCCGGCCTGGCCGGGGAGGAGCGACGGGGCGACTCGGACCTCGGCCTGGACCCGAACGACGCCGAGGCCTTAGCCTGGCGGGACAGGAACCGGGCCAAGGCGGAGCTGGAGGCGGCGTCGGTCCAGGCTTGGACCGACGCGGTGGCAGCATGGGCGCGATCCGGCATGGAGCCGGCCTGGCGCGAGATGCTGGAGGGCACGGTGGTGGCGACGACGGTTTTTGAGCCGTCGTCGATGAGGGAGCGCGGCCGTGGGGGCCGGGCTGAGGTGGTGATCCTCGACCAGGAGGTCGTGGAGGTGGGGGGCGACACCCCGCTGCGAGCCGACGTGGTTGAGCATGCGGGGGCTGATGGTGGTGGGGGCGGCTGCGTCCATGAGGAGACGCCACAGGCGGCGGCTCCGTGGGCGCCGTCGGCTATGGAGGAGGCACCGCCAGGTGATGTAGGGTGTCCCGGTGTCCGGGTCACCGTCGGCGCCGGGAGGGGCGTCGGAGGAGGTGCTGGCCGCGTCGCAAGCGGCCAGCGGGGGGCACGCCTTGGTGCCCCGGTAGGATGGGCGTCGAGCTGCCGTGCCACAGCCCGCACGGAGCGGGGGCGCGGCCGTCTTCGGGCCTCAGACCCAGGAGGAGGCGGCGCTGGATGCCGTCAGCCGCCGCCTGCGAGGCCAGACGGAGCGGCTTGAGGCCTTCCCCCAGGCCGAGATGGAGCGGACGTGTGACCTGGAGTGCGCCGTTCTGGTAAGTCTTTCTTCTTTGGTTTCCTTGTAATTTCTTCCTTTTGGGGGCACGCCAGCGCATCCACTGGGTGTAGCCCCTAAGGTTCGGGCCAACTATGTAGTAGTTGGATCGAATCTTAAATCGCCAGGCCTTGTTCTGACTTCTGTCTTTTTTCAGCATCTTGATGTCTTCCGGGTTGCCGCCTTCAACCGTCTCCTGGGCAAGCATCGGGAGCTCAAGGAGCAGCTTGCTGCCAAGGAGGAGGAGCTTCGCATCGCCGCAGGTACGTTCATGCTCTTTTCTAGTGGGAGCGCGCTAGCGCACCCACTGGGTGTAGCCCCCAAGATTCAGGCCAACTATGTAGTAGTTGGGCCAAATCTTAAGTCTTGCCTTTTTTCTTCTGTTGAACCTTTCTTTTTTGCAGCCGATGTGCTGTCTTGGCGGACGCGGCTGCTCCAGGCCGGTCATCATTATGACCGGCATATTGCTAATGCCGGCCGCCTTGGCGTCAAGGCGGCGCAGGAGAGGGCGGAGGCGGCCGCGGCCCGACGGTCTCTTGATGAGGCCAACCGGCTGCTCGAGCAGCTGGCGGGTCACAAGAGTCTCCTCGAGGCCAAGGTGGAGCTCCTTAAGGCGGAGGCTGCCAAGGTGATGGAGACGCAGCGGGCCCTGGTCGAGGCGGACCAGCAGCGCGGCCAGCTGGCCGATGACAAGGGCCGGCTCCAGGCCGAGGTGGATCGCCTGCGGGAGCAGGCCGCCGCGACCGAGGAGGCTCGTCAGGACGAGACTCGTCGCCGCGAGGCGGCGGAGAAGGCAGCCGAAGACAAGGACGCCAAGCTTAAGGCGGCCCTTGTTAAGGCGCCCGATCTGGAGAAGGAACTCGGAGAGCGCGACCGTGTCATGGAGCGGGAGCAGCGTGGTATGTTGCTCGAGGCGTAGCACCTCGAAGAGTTCTTCTCAAGTAAGTGCTGCTTCTTGTAATTTGCCGGGTCAGGACGCGGCTTCTCTTCCTTGTTGTTCTTCTAATCTTGCTTCTTCTTTTGCGGAAGGGGCCTTCCCAGAGACGCAGCGGCTGGCGGAGGAAGCCGTCCGCTACCAGTGTGACCTGACCGGCATTGTCGGGTCTGGGACGGATCCGCGGATGGCCTGGACCTTCCCGGAGATTATCACCGCTGCAGAGGCCCGCCTGCGGGTCCTAGGGACGCAGATGGAGCGGCTGTCCCAGGCCGGTACCACGATGATGACGGCCCTGTGGCTGGACTCCGTCCATCCGCGTAGCTTCTCGCGCCTGGCGCGTTGGTTGGAGATGGGCCCAGATCGCCTTGGCGAGTGGCGTGTTTCTGCTGCCCGTGCCGGTGCCGAGATGGCGCTTCGCTTCGCGCTGTCTTGGCATCCGGATCTTCAGCTGGACGCGCTGATGGGCCAACGCGCCGGTTCGGAGCAGTTGCTGCAGGAGCAAGCCGTCCAAATCGCCTCCCGGGCTAGCTACATCACCGAGTTCGCCTTCCACGACGAGTTCCATCCGGAGCGGACGGAAGACGACATGGTCGTGGATGGCGATGACTACGGCTTGCTTCTCCATGACCCGGATGGGAGCTCGGAGGAGACGGGTGTCTACAGCGACGCGGATGCTGAGGAGGATACCGGTGTCACTCCGAACCCGGGGGCCGCCAGGGGAGGGCCGTCAACATCGTGACGCGGCGGTGGAGATGCCTGAGATACTTTATGCAGAATCTGTTAAGTAGCAGGTCCACCCACCCACTGGGGGTTGTTTAGGGTGTAATGAACTCGGGCCATGGGTCTTTGTTTTAAATATTTGTGTGTGAATGTTGTGAGTGCTTTTTTGCTCTTTTCCTTCTGCTTTTTCGAACCGATTTCATACGCTTTTCCTCTCTCA